>NW_027260350.1:0-11671 GCF_045791955.1 Oncorhynchus clarkii lewisi
TTGGACGGGCCAGTTGCAGCGGCGCCGGACGAAGCCCAAAACAAAACATGTATACAAAAACACAGGGATGAAACCCAAACAAAAGAGCGAGGTTACACCTCTAATAAATACACGGATGAGACCCGTAATAACAAATGCGCAGCACGAAAGCCAAAACAACAAAGCACAGGTATTCACAAGACCAACAGACATGGGGACAATAACTGACCAAGACAATGGTGAACAAAGGGCACAATTATACAATTACTAATCAGGGGAATTGGAATCAGGTGTGCGTATTGACAGTTCAGTGACGCATAGAGCCCGGTGACATAGACCTCCGGTACTGGTGCACGGAATGTGCAGCAGTACCGGGGGGATCCGTGACAGTACCAAACCCCGACGCGCTGCACTAGCAGCGGAACAACACCAGCCTCGAGGACGACCACAGGGACGTGGTGTGGGTTGGTCAGGGCCAGTTGCAGCTGCCGAAGTTGCGCCGTTGGACGGGCCAGTTGCAGCGGCGCCGGACGGGCCAGTTGCAGCTGCCAAAGTTGCGGCGTCGGACGGGCCAGTTGCAGCTGCCGAAGTTGCGGCACCGGACGGGTCAGTTGCAGCGGCGCCGGACGGGCCAGTTGCAGCTACCGAAGTTGCGGCGTCGGACGGGCCAGTTGCAGCGGCGCCGGACGGGCCAGTTGCAGCTGCCAAAGTTGCGGCGTCGGACGGGCCAGTTGCAGCTGCCGAAGTTGCGGCACCGGACGGGTCAGTTGCAGCGGCGCCGGACGGGCCAGTTGCAGCTACCGAAGTTGCGGCGTCGGACGGGCCAGTTGCAGCGGCGCCGGACGGGCCAGTTGCAGCTGCCGAAGTTGCAGCAGCGTCAAATGGGCCAGTTACAGCTGCTGAAGTTGCGGCATCAGACGGGCCAGTTGCAGCTGCCAAAGTTGCGTTGTCGTCGGACGGGTCAGTTGCAGCTGCCAAAGTTGCGGTGGCGTCGAAACAGCTGCCGAAACAACAAAGCACAGGTATTCACAAGACCAACAGACATGGGAACAATAACTGACCAAGACAATGGTGAACAAAGGGAACAATTATACAATCACTAATCAAGAGAAATGGGAACCGGGTGTGCATAATGAAACAGTTCAATGACACCTAGAGGCCGGTGACATAGACCTCCGGTACTGGTGCACGGAATGAGCAGCAGTACCGGGGGATCCGTGACAATTTGCCACCCAGGTATCCAACTGCATCCATCTTTCCCTGAAGTGTAACTCCCGATCACTCCTCCATGGTTAGATAAGAGTCGTTGAAATGTATCTGTCAAAGATAGACAGTCGTGTACAGTAACTACAGTAAGGAGAAAGATACAGTATGGTTAGGAGAAAAATACACTAAGAAGAAAGATATTACACTCTAATCCAGTTAGGGAAACAGTCTATATAGGCCATATCATTTTGTGAAGGTATGCTCTTTACTGTAATATGATACAATATATAAAACGGTATATACTGTATGTGATATTATGTGATATTATAAAACACAAAAAAACAAGCTCATTTGTATCAGTTGGTGGTTGTTGAGGTGGTCGTTGGCTAACTTGTCTCTACCTGTAATCCCTGGACCTTTGTTGTCTGTCAACTGCTGTAAAGGTGTCAAATTATGAGCCGGACGATAAGCCATATTGTCTTACGTTATGCTATACGTACACACATGGATCACCTTACACCTGTGACAAAGGTCTCAAACAAAGACAAAGAAAGCAAGCATGAGTAATGTTATTGGCTGTTTGCTGCAGGTGTAGGTTCATGTAAGAAAATGGCACCTATTACCTAGTGCACTAATGTAGTGCACAATGGAGGGGATAGGGTGCCATGTGGGATGTACACTGGTACTATGTAACACCAGAAGGTTGTGGAGAAGGATAGATGCCCACAAAGAACATTGGGAAACAGTTGTCGTGTCTGGACTATCATTAAATGGGAAGACTGTGTATTATCAAATAAAATATCTTAGTTTAATTATTTTGTGATTAAACTAATCATGTAAACATTAATTAACTAGGCAGTCGGGGCACCACAGGAAAATGTTTAGAGTTAGAATTATAATTCCCTGAATATAACTCTTCAGATATTTTAATATCTGATCAAACCAGTCGCTTATTAATGAATTATTATTATTACCTCATCAGTTCTCATTACTGAATGCCGCAAACCCTTGGATATCTGCACAAACCATCGTTTCTATAATGAATCAGCAATATACAAATTGGCTTAATTATTTATTTACTAACTAACATAAATAATCACACAGAATTACATAACAAACAAACAGTAGATATTTCCGTTACTACATGATACAAAGAAAAGATCCCGAGCCGATATGATGCATTGGTAGACAAAGGAAAGGGGTGGGGACTGAGAAAGACTAAATGAATTCACTACACACAGTGGATAATTATAATCACTGCTATCGTAATCCTTCGAGAATAATTGCAATGTATATATTTACGCCGTATGTCGTTGTTTTCTTCTATGTTGGAATCCAGTTCCTGGTTAACTTTCCCAGAAGTCACAATGTCTTTCGTGGTTGTAGGTGGTTAGAATGGATACTTCAGAGTACCATTCGGAAATGTTCTAATAGATAAATGCTTTGGCGGTTGTCGGTATTCTCGTTCTAGACTTACGTCATTTCTAGCTGCAGACTAGTAATTATATGTCTAAGATTTGCTCTTATTCTGTGGTGATCGATAGTGTCAGAGTTGAACCATTTCCAGCTGTGTAGCCAAAACTACAGCTGTATGGTCTAATGATCTCAATTGTAGCCATTCCAACGTGGGGACTCTGTCCCGGCGTTCTCTGACTTAATGTATATTTTGTAGGAAGTGGGTTTTAAACTCTTGGGAAGAAAGTGTGGTTCTATGACGCCTAATGTGATGTCTGGGCTCACGGGGGTGTGGCCACTGACTAGTTGATCTTTATATGAAAATCCATACTCTCATTTAGAATGTTAACATAACATTACATCTTTTCACAAATAGTTGAATGTTTAATCACATAAGTTTCACAATATTTAGATGTAAATCAGACAGCTGGGAAAAGTACACTTTAAGAGATACAGTTATATGTGTTTCCTGTCCTTCATGAGATCACAAATGAAACACACTCGTCATAACTGTCCCTTAAGTCCCACGGACCATTCCCACACTCTCAAAAATATAAATATTGTTTCGTTCTCCCATTTTGGGGATTAGGAGTTTTGAACGAAGAGAAGCTCTTTGTTCTGGTAGTGTCACGCGTTACTAGGCGTGGAAGGTAGGAGTCAGGCGCAGAGAGCAGAGGGTTCAATAATAGATTATTTAATTTCTCCGGGCACAAAACGGTCACGCCAAACACAGGGCGCAGAAACACTGACCAGCCTAAACACACAGGACAAAACGATCCGGAGAAAAAATACAACCACAACCGACAGCGAACACAAAATAATCCCGCACAACCCTAAGCGGGCCTAACAGGCTTACATAGACCAGAAATCAAGAAACACAAAATAAACAGGTGCAACTAATACGACTAAACCAACAGACAAGGGAAAAGGGATCGGTGGCGGTGACGAAGACCACCGAGCGCCGCCCGAACAGGCAGGGTAGCCACCTTCGGCGGGAGCCGTGACAGGTAGAATCTCTCCCTCAATACTGCATGGTATTTATGACCGATGTAAAACCTGACATGAGAGAGAGAGAGAGAGAGAGAGAAGGGGGAGCCATGTTATACACCCAAAAGCCCACATCGTGACACAGTATACAAGGACACAGGTCAAAGGTCAGACCTATACCTGCATAGTTACACTTAGTTCATGTCAACCATGTTTTTTTGTCAGAGCGTAAATGTTCAGGTTGATAGTGTAGTTCCTATTCATACATGTTGTAACAACATCAAACACTGCAGGTGACTAGCCTGGTCCCTGATCTGTTTGTGCTATCATGTCCGCTCGTTGGCATGACAATGAGTGACAAACTGAGTTGACATGATAGCACAAATAGATCTGGGACCAGGCCCAACAGGCTGAACAATCAACAATAATACAATTCTAATCTGAATCTGCCACGACTACGATTGTCTCCTCCTACTGCATTCATGCTTCAAGGGAAGGCATCATTTGTAAAGATCCAATGGTTGTGGAATGTTGTTGTTGTTGATGATGTCCGTAAGCAGGAAGTTGGCCAACTCTATTGATTACATCATATCACTAAGTCTACTTTTAAACTGTGTAAATTAAACAGTTGATATTTAATGTATTTGGCAGCTAAAGGAGCTTTTGCATTTGTGTCTATTATGGATCCACATTAGCTGCTGCCAAGGCAGAAGCTATTGTTCCTGGGGTCCAGCAAAAAGGCAGTTATAACATTTTAACACGTTTCACAAAACATTAAGTGTGTGCCCTCAGGCTACTACTCTACTACCACATACAGTTGAAGTCAGAAGTTTACATACACTTAGCTTGGAGTCATTAAAACGTGTTTTTCAACTACTCCACAAATTTCTTGTTAACAAACTATAGTTTTGGCAAGACGGTTAGGACATCTACCTTGTGCATGACACAAGTAATTTTTCCAACAATTGTTTACAGACAGATTATTTCACTTATAATTCACTGCATCACAATTCCAGTGGGCCAGAAGTTTACATACACTAAGTTGACTGTGCCATTAAACAGCTTGGAAAATTCCAGAAAATTATGTCATTAGCCTTCTGATAGGCTAATTAACATAATTTGAGTCATTTGGAGGTGTCTATCTATTTCAAGGCTAATGTATTTCAAGGCCAATCCGTGCCTCTTTATTTGACATCATGGGAAAATCAAAAGAAATCAGCCAAGACCTCAGAAAAATAATTGTAGACCTCCACAGGTCTGGTTCATCCTTGGGAGCAATTTCCAAACGCCTGAAGGTACCACGTTCGTCTGTACAAACAGTATAATAGTATGTAGAATAGTAGTATAAACACCATGGGACCACGCAGCCGTCATACCGCTCAGGAAGGAGACGCCTTCTGTCTCCTAGAGATGAATGTACTTTGGTGCAAAAAGTGCAAATCAATCCCAGAACAACAGCAAAGGACCTTGTGAAGATGCTGGAGGAAACAGGTATAAAAGTATCTATATCCACAGTAAAATGAGTCCTATATCGACATAACCTGAAAGGCCGCTCTGCAAGTTAGAAGCCACTGTTCCATGACCATCATAAAAAGACAGACCACGGTTTGCAACTGCACATGGGGACAAAGATCGTACTTTTTGGAGAAATGTCCTCTGGTCTGATGAAACAAAAATAGAACTGTTTGGCCATAATGACCATTGTTATGTTTGGAGGAAAAAGGGGAGGCTTGCAAGCCGAAGAACACCATCCAAACCGTGAAGCCCAGGGGTGGCAGCATCATGTTGTGGGGTGCTTTGCTGCAGGAGGGTCTGGTGCACTTCACAAAAGGGATGGCATCATGCGGGAGGAAAATTATGTGGAAATATTCAAGCAACATCTCAAGACATCAGTCCGGAAGTTAAAGCTTGGTCGCAAATGGGTCTTCCAAATGGACAATGACCCCAAGCATACTTCCAAAGTTGTGGCAAAATGGCTTAAGGACAAAAAGTCAAGGTATTGGAGTGGCCATCACAAAGCCCTGACCTCAATCCTATAGAACATTTGTTGGCAGAACTGAAAAAGCTTGTGCGAGCAAGGAGGCCTTACAAGCCTGACTCAGTTACACCAGCTCTGGCAGGAGGAACGGGCCAAAATTCACCCAACTTATTGTGGGAAGCTTGTGGAACGCTACCCAAAACGTTTGACCCAAGTTAAACAATTTAAAGGCAATGCTACCAAATACTAATTGAATGTCTTAATTTCTGACCCACTGGGAATGTGATGAAAGAAATAAAAGCTGAAATAAATCATTCTCTCTACTATTATTTTAACATTTCACATTCTATAAATAAAGTGGTGATACTAACTGGAATTTTTACTTGGATTAAATGTCAGGAATTGTGAAAAACTGCATTTAAATGTATTTGGCTAAGGTGTATGTAAACTTCAGACTTCAACTGTATCTACAATACAAAATCAATGTGTACGTGTGTATATCAAATCAAATCAAATCAAATTTATTTATATAGCCCTTCGTACATCAGCTGATATCTCAAAGTGCTGTACAGAAACCCAGCCTAAAACCCCAAACAGCAAGCAATGCAGGTGTAGGTATAGAGCATATGTTATTGTGTGTTATTGTGTGTTATTGTATGTTATTGTGTGTGTGTGTGTGTGTGTGTGTGTGTGTGTGTGTGTGTGTGTGTGTGTGTGTGTGTGTGTGTGTGTGTGTGTGTGTGTGTGTGTGTGTGTGTGTGTGTGTGTGTGTGTGTATGTGTCTGTGCCTTTGTGTGTGTCTCTTCACAGTCCCCGCTATTCCATAAGGTGTATTTTCATCAGTTTTTTAAATCTGATTCTACTGCTTGCATCAGATACTTGATATGGAATAGAGTTCCATGTAGTCATGTCTCTATGCAGTACTGTGCGCCTCGCATAGTCTGTTCTGGACTTGGGGACTGTGAAGAGACCTCTTGTGGCATGTCTTGTGGGGCGTGCATGGGTGTCTGTGTCATGTACTGTCATGTTGTGTCTTGTCTCTGTCCTTTCCCTTCACCCTGTCTCCCTCTGCTGGTCGTTGTTAGGTTACCTTTTCTCCCCCGCTTTCCCCCAGCTGTTCCTTGTCTCCTCTGACTGCCCATTCACCCCGTTTCCCACCTGTTCCCTTTTTCCCTCTGATTAGGTCCCTATATCTCTCTCTGTTTCTGTTCCTGTCCTTGTCGGATTCTTGTTTGTTGTGTTTCATGCCTGAGCCAGACTATCGTCATGTTTGCTGTAACCTTGTCCTGTCCTGTCGGAATCTGCCGGTCTATCTGAGCCTACCTATGTTTGGTTATTAAAGAAGCTCTGTTTAAGTTAGTTCGCTTTTGGGTCCTCATTCACTCCCCATAACAGAAGAATCCGACCAAGAATGGACCCAGCGACTTCGGATCCTCTCCACTCAGCCGTCGGGATCCAGGGAGCGATGCTAGGCAGACACGAGCAGGAAGTGTCTGCTGCTCGACATGCCGTTGAGACCCTGGCCACCCAAGTCTCCAACCTCACAGAACAGGTTCACCATCTCCGCCTCGATCCACCGGCCACTTCCAGGGCTTTCGAATCTCCGGAGCCCAGAATCAATAACCCGCCGTGTTACTCTGGGGAGCCCACTGAATGCCGCTCGTTCCTCACCCAGTGTGATATTGTGTTTTCTCTCCAGCCCAACACTTACTCCAGGAGCACTGCTCGTGTCGCCTACGTCATATCTCTCCTTATTGGACGGGCTCGTGAGTGGGGCACGGCAATCTGGGAGGCAAGGGCTGAGTGTACTAACCAGTATCAGGACTTTAAGGAGGAGATGATACGGGTTTTTGATCGATCTGTTTTTGGGGAGGAGGCTTCCAGGGCCCTGTCTTCCCTATGTCAAGGCAATCGATCCATAACAGACTACTCTATTGAGTTTCGCACTCTTGCTGTCTCCAGTGGCTGGAACGAGCCGGCCTTGCTCGCTCGTCTTCTGGAGGGTTTCCGCGCAGAGGTAAAGGATGAGATTCTCTCCCGGGAGGTTCCTTCCAGCGTGGATTCCTTGATTGAACTCGCTATTCGCATTGAGCGACGGGTTGATCTTCGTCACCGAGCTCGTGGAAAGGAGCTCGCGCTCTCCGTCGCCTCCCTCTCCGCATCACTACCATCTTCCTCTGCCGGCTCGGGTGCTGAGCCCATGCAGCTGGGAGGTATCCGCATCTCGACTAAGGAGAGGGAACGGAGAATCACCAACCGCCTCTGTCTCTATTGCGGTTCCGCTGGTCATTTTGTCACTTCATGTCCAGTAAAAGGCCAGAGCTCGTCAGTAAGCGGAGGGCTACTGGTGAGCGCTACTACTCCTGTCTCTCCTTCAAGATCCTGCACTACCTTGTCGGTCCATCTACGCTGGACCGGTTCGTCAGCTTCCTGCAGTGCCTTAATAGACTCTGGGGCGGAGGGCTGTTTTATGGACGAGACCTGGGCTCGGGAACATGACATTCCTCTCAGACAGTTAAAGCAGCCCACGGCCTTGTTCGCCCTGGATGGTAGTCCTCTCCCCAGGATTCAGCGTGAGACGCTACCTTTAACCCTCACTGTTTCTGGTAATCATAGTGAAACCATTTCTTTTTTAATTTTTCGTTCACCTTTTACACCTGTTGTTTTGGGCCATCCCTGGCTAGTTTGTCATAATCCTTCCATTAATTGGTCTAGTAATTCTATCCTCTCCTGGAACGTCTCTTGTCATGTGAAATGTTTAATGTCTGCTATCCCTCCTGTTTCCTCTGTCTCTTCTTCACAGGAGGAGCCTGGTGATTTGACAGGGGTGCCGGAGGAATATCACGATCTGCGCACGGTGTTCAGTCGGTCCAGGGCCACCTCTCTTCCTCCACACCGGTCGTATGATTGTAGTATTGATCTCCTTCCGGGAACCACCCCCCCCCGGGGTAGACTATACTCTCTGTCGGCTCCCGAACGTAAGGCTCTCGAAGATTATTTGTCTGTAGCTCTTGACGCCGGTACCATAGTCCCCTCCTCCTCTCCCGCCGGAGCGGGGTTTTTTTTTGTCAAGAAGAAGGACGGGTCTCTGCGCCCCTGCATAGATTATCGAGGGCTGAATGACATAACAGTGAAGAATCGTTATCCGCTTCCTCTTATGTCTTCAGCCTTCGAGATCCTGCAGGGAGCCAGGTTTTTCACTAAGTTGGACCTTCGTAACGCTTACCATCTCGTGCGCATCAGGGAGGGGGACGAGTGGAAGACGGCGTTTAACACTCCGTTAGGGCACTTTGAATACCGGGTTCTTCCTTTCGGCCTCGCTAACGCTCCAGCTGTCTTTCAGGCATTAGTCAATGATGTCCTGAGAGACATGCTGAACATCTTTGTTTTCGTTTACCTTGACGATATCCTGATTTTTTCACCGTCACTCCAGATTCATGTTCAGCACGTTCGACGTGTCCTCCAGCGCCTTTTAGAGAATTGTCTTTTTGTGAAGGCTGAGAAGTGCACTTTTCATGCCTCCTCCGTCACATTTCTCGGTTCTGTTATTTCCGCTGAAGGCATTAAGATGGATCCCGCTAAGGTCCAAGCTGTCATTGATTGGCCCGCCCCTAAGTCACGCGTCGAGCTGCAGCGCTTTCTCGGCTTCGCGAACTTCTATCGTCGTTTCATCCGTAATTTCGGTCAGGTGGCAGCTCCTCTCACAGCCCTTACTTCTGTCAAGACGTGCTTTAAGTGGTCCGTTTCCGCCCAGGGAGCTTTTGATCTCCTCAAGAATCGTTTTACATCCGCTCCTATCCTTGTTACACCTGACGTCTCTAGACAGTTCGTTGTCGAGGTTGACGCGTCAGAGGTGGGCGTGGGAGCCATCCTTTCTCAGCGCTCCCTCTCTGACGACAAGGTCCACCCATGCGCGTATTTTTCTCATCGCCTGTCGCCGTCGGAACGTAACTATGATGTGGGTAACCGCGAACTGCTCGCCATCCGGTTAGCCCTAGGCGAATGGCGACAGTGGTTGGAGGGGGCGACCGTTCCTTTTGTCGTTTGGACTGACCATAGGAACCTTGAGTACATCCGTTCTGCCAAACGACTTAATGCGCGTCAGGCGCGTTGGGCGCTGTTTTTCGCTCGTTTCGAGTTCGTGATTTCTTATCGTCCGGGCTCTAAGAACACCAAGCCTGATGCTTTGTCTCGTCTCTTCAGTTCTTCAGTAGCCTCCACTGACCCCGAGGGGATTCTCCCTGAGGGGCGTGTTGTCGGGTTGACTGTCTGGGGAATTGAGAGGCAGGTAAAACAAGCGCTCACTCACACTCCGTCGCCGCGCGCTTGTCCTAGGAACCTTCTTTTCGTTCCCGTTCCTACTCGTCTGGCCGTTCTTCAGTGGGCTCACTCTGCCAAGTTAGCCGGCCACCCTGGCGTTCGGGGTACGCTTGCTTCCATTCGCCAGCGTTTTTGGTGGCCCACCCGGGAGCATGACACGCGTCGTTTCGTGGCTGCTTGTTCGGTCTGCGCGCAGACTAAGTCCGGTAACTCTCCTCCTGCCGGCCGTCTCAGGCCGCTTCCTATTCCCTCTCGACCGTGGTCTCACATCGCCTTAGATTTTGTCACCGGACTGCCTTCGTCAGCGGGGAAGACTGTTATTCTTACGGTTGTCGATAGGTTCTCTAAGGCGGCTCATTTCATTCCCCTTGCTAAGCTTCCTTCTGCTAAAGAGACGGCACAAATCATCATCGAGAATGTTTTCAGAATTCATGGCCTTCCGTCAGACGTCGTTTCGGACAGAGGTCCGCAATTCACGTCTCAATTTTGGAGGGAGTTTTGCCGTTTGATTGGGGCTTCCGTCAGTCTCTCTTCCGGCTTTCACCCCCAGTCTAACGGTCAAGCAGAACGGGCCAATCAGACTATTGGTCGCATCTTACGCAGTCTTTCTTTTCGTAACCCTGCGTCTTGGTCAGAACAGCTCCCCTGGGCAGAATACGCCCACAACTCGCTTCCTTCGTCTGCGACCGGGCTATCTCCTTTTCAGAGTAGCCTCGGGTACCAGCCTCCGCTGTTCTCATCTCAGTTCGCCGAGTCCAGCGTCCCCTCCGCTCAGGCTTTTGTCCAACGTTGCGAGCGCACCTGGAAGAGGGTCAGGTCTGCACTTTGCCGTTATAGGACGCAGACTGTGAGGGCTGCTAATAAGCGTAGAATTAAGAGTCCTAGATATTGTCGCGGTCAGAGAGTTTGGCTCTCCACTCAGAACCTTCCCCTTAAGACGGCTTCTCGCAAGTTGACCCCGCGGTTCATTGGTCCGTTCCGTATTTCTCGGGTCATTAATCCTGTCGCAGTTCGACTTCTTCTTCCGCGATACCTTCGTCGCGTCCACCCGGTCTTCCATGTCTCCTGCATCAAGCCCGTCCTTCGCGCCCCCGCTCGTCTTCCCCCCCCCCCCCCCATCCTTGTCGAGGGCGCACCCATCTACAGGGTCCGTAGAATTTTGGACATGCGTCCTCGGGGCCGTGGTCACCAGTACCTCGTAGATTGGGAGGGGTACGGTCCTGAGGAGAGGAGTTGGGTTCCCTCTCGGGACGTGCTGGACCGTGCGCTGATCGAGGATTTCCTCCGTTGCCGCCAGGTTTCCTCCTCGAGTGCGCCAGGAGGCGCTCGGTGAGTGGGGGGGTACTGTCATGTACTGTCATGTTGTGTCTTGTCTCTGTCCTTTCCCTTCACCCTGTCTCCCTCTGCTGGTCGTTGTTAGGTTACCTTTTCTCCCCCGCTTTCCCCCAGCTGTTCCTTGTCTCCTCTGACTACCCATTCACCCCGTTTCCCACCTGTTCCCTTTTTCCCTCTGATTAGGTCCCTATATCTCTCTCTGTTTCTGTTCCTGTCCTTGTCGGATTCTTGTTTGTTGTGTTTCATGCCTGAGCCAGACTATCGTCATGTTTGCTGTAACCTTGTCCTGTCCTGTCGGAATCTGCCGGTCTATCTGAGCCTACCTATGTTTGGTTATTAAAGAAGCTCTGTTTAAGTTAGTTCGCTTTTGGGTCCTCATTCACTCCCCATAACAGTCTGAGCTGTGTGCTA
>NW_027260351.1:0-11654 GCF_045791955.1 Oncorhynchus clarkii lewisi
ACACACAGACACACACACACACACACACACACACACACACTGTCATGTACTGTCATGTTGTGTCTTGTCTCTGTCCTTTCCCTTCACCCTGTCTCCCTCTGCTGGTCGTTGTTAGGTTACCTTTTCTCCCCCAATTTCCACCAGCTGTGCCTTGTCTCCTCCTAACCACCTCGTCACCCCGTTTCCCACCTGTTCCCTTTTTCCCTCTGATTAGGTCCCTATATCTCTCTCTGTTTTTGTTCCTGTCCTTGTCGGATTCTTGTTTGTTTGTGTTAGTCATGCCTGAACCAGACTATCGTCATGTTTGCTGCAACCTTGTCCTGTCCTGTCGGAATCTGCCGGTCTATCTGAGCCTACCTCTGTTTGGTTATTAAAGAAGCTCTGTTTAAGTTAGTTCGCTTTTGGGTCCTCATTCACTCACCATAACAGAAGAATCCGACCAAGAATGGACCCAGCGACTTCGGATCCTCTCCACTCAGCCGTCGAGATCCAGGGAGCGATGCTAGGCAGACACAAGCAGGAATTGTCTGCTGCTCGACATGCCGTTGAGACCCTGGCCACCCAAGTCTCCAACCTCACAGAACAGGTTCACCATCTCCGCCTCGATCCACCGGCCACTTCCAGGGCTTTCGAATCTCCGGAGCCCAGAATCAATAACCCGCCGTGTTACTCTGGGGAGCCCACTGAATGCCGCTCGTTCCTCACCCAGTGTGATATTGTGTTTTCTCTCCAGCCCAACACTTACTCCAGGAGCACTGCTCGTGTCGCCTACGTCATATCTCTCCTTATTGGACGGGCTCGTGAGTGGGGCACGGCAATCTGGGAGGCAAGGGCTGAGTGTACTAACCAGTATCAAGACTTTAAGGAGGAGATGATACGGGTTTTTGATCGATCTGTTTTTGGGGAGGAGGCTTCCAGGGCCCTGTCTTCCCTATGTCAAGGCAATCGATCCATAACAGACTACTCTATTGAGTTTCGCACTCTTGCTGTCTCCAGTGGCTGGAACGAGCCGGCCTTGCTCGCTCGTCTTCTGGAGGGTTTCCGCGCAGAGGTAAAGGATGAGATTCTCTCCCGGGAGGTTCCTTCCAGCGTGGATTCCTTGATTGAACTCGCTATTCGCATTGAGCGACGGGTTGATCTTCGTCACCGAGCTCGTGGAAAGGAGCTCGCGCTCTCCGTCGCCCCCCTCTCCGCATCACTACCATCTTCCTCTGCCGGCTCGGGTGCTGAGCCCATGCAGCTGGGAGGTATCCGCATCTCGACTGAGGAGAGGGAACGGAGAATCACCAACCGCCTCTGTCTCTATTGCGGTTCCGCTGGTCATTTTGTCACTTCATGTCCAGTAAAAGGCCAGAGCTCGTCAGTAAGCGGAGGGCTACTGGTGAGCGCTACTACTCCTGTCTCTCCTTCAAGATCCTGCACTACCTTGTCGGTCCATCTACGCTGGACCGGTTCGTCAGCTTCCTGCAGTGCCTTAATAGACTCTGGGGCGGAGGGCTGTTTTATGGACGAGACCTGGGCTCGGGAACATGACATTCCTCTCAGACAGTTAAAGGAGCCCATGGCCTTGTTCGCCCTGGATGGTAGTCCTCTCCCCAGGATTCAGCGTGAGACGCTACCTTTAACCCTCACTGTTTCTGGTAATCATAGTGAAACCATTTCTTTTTTAATTTTTCGTTCACCTTTTACACCTGTTGTTTTGGGCCATCCCTGGCTAGTTTGTCATAATCCTTCCATTAATTGGTCTAGTAATTCTATCCTCTCCTGGAACGTCTCTTGTCATGTGAAATGTTTAATGTCTGCTATCCCTCCTGTTTCCTCTGTCTCTTCTTCACAGGAGGAGCCTGGTGATTTGACAGGGGTGCCGGAGGAATATCACGATCTGCGCACGGTGTTCAGTCGGTCCAGGGCCACCTCTCTTCCTCCACACCGGTCGTATGATTGTAGTATTGATCTCCTTCCGGGAACCACCCCCCCCCGGGGTAGACTATACTCTCTGTCGGCTCCCGAACGTAAGGCTCTCGAAGATTATTTGTCTGTAGCTCTTGACGCCGGTACCATAGTCCCCTCCTCCTCTCCCGCCGGAGCGGGGTTTTTTTTTGTCAAGAAGAAGGACGGGTCTCTGCGCCCCTGCATAGATTATCGAGGGCTGAATGACATAACAGTGAAGAATCGTTATCCGCTTCCTCTTATGTCTTCAGCCTTCGAGATCCTGCAGGGAGCCAGGTTTTTCACTAAGTTGGACCTTCGTAACGCTTACCATCTCGTGCGCATCAGGGAGGGGGACGAGTGGAAGACGGCGTTTAACACTCCGTTAGGGCACTTTGAATACCGGGTTCTTCCTTTCGGCCTCGCTAACGCTCCAGCTGTCTTTCAGGCATTAGTCAATGATGTCCTGAGAGACATGCTGAACATCTTTGTTTTCGTTTACCTTGACGATATCCTGATTTTTTCACCGTCACTCCAGATTCATGTTCAGCACGTTCGACGTGTCCTCCAGCGCCTTTTAGAGAATTGTCTTTTTGTGAAGGCTGAGAAGTGCACTTTTCATGCCTCCTCCGTCACATTTCTCGGTTCTGTTATTTCCGCTGAAGGCATTAAGATGGATCCCGCTAAGGTCCAAGCTGTCATTGATTGGCCCGTCCCTAAGTCACGCGTCGAGCTGCAGCGCTTTCTCGGCTTCGCGAACTTCTATCGTCGTTTCATCCGTAATTTCGGTCAGGTGGCAGCTCCTCTCACAGCCCTTACTTCTGTCAAGACGTGCTTTAAGTGGTCCGTTTCCGCCCAGGGAGCTTTTGATCTCCTCAAGAATCGTTTTACATCCGCTCCTATCCTTGTTACACCTGACGTCTCTAGACAGTTCGTTGTCGAGGTTGACGCGTCAGAGGTGGGAGTGGGAGCCATCCTTTCTCAGCGCTCCCTCTCTGACGACAAGGTCCACCCATGCGCGTATTTTTCTCATCGCCTGTCGCCGTCGGAACGTAACTATGATGTGGGTAACCGCGAACTGCTCGCCATCCGGTTAGCCCTAGGCGAATGGCGACAGTGGTTGGAGGGGGCGACCGTTCCTTTTGTCGTTTGGACTGACCATAGGAACCTTGAGTACATCCGTTCTGCCAAACGACTTAATGCGCGTCAGGCGCGTTGGGCGCTGTTTTTCGCTCGTTTCGAGTTCGTGATTTCTTATCGTCCGGGCTCTAAGAACACCAAGCCTGATGCTTTGTCTCGTCTCTTCAGTTCTTCAGTAGCCTCCACTGACCCCGAGGGGATTCTCCCTGAGGGGCGTGTTGTCGGGTTGACTGTCTGGGGAATTGAGAGGCAGGTAAAGCAAGCACTCACTCAAACTCCGTCGCTGCGCGCTTGTCCTAGGAACCTTCTTTTCGTTCCCGTTCCTACTCGTCTGGCCGTTCTTCAGTGGGCTCACTCTGCCAAGTTAGCCGGCCACCCTGGCGTTCGGGGTACGCTTGCTTCCATTCGCCAGCGTTTCTGGTGGCCCACCCGGGAGCATGACACGCGTCGTTTCGTGGCTGCTTGTTCGGTCTGCGCGCAGACTAAGTCCGGTAACTCTCCTCCTGCCGGCCGTCTCAGGCCGCTTCCTATTCCCTCTCGACCGTGGTCTCACATCGCCTTAGATTTTGTCACCGGACTGCCTTCGTCAGCGGGGAAGACTGTTATTCTTACGGTTGTCGATAGGTTCTCTAAGGCGGCTCATTTCATTCCCCTTGCTAAGCTTCCTTCTGCTAAAGAGACGGCACAAATCATCATCGAGAATGTTTTCAGAATTCATGGCCTTCCGTCAGACGTCGTTTCGGACAGAGGTCCGCAATTCACGTCTCAATTTTGGAGGGAGTTTTGCCGTTTGATTGGGGCTTCCGTCAGTCTCTCTTCCGGCTTTCACCCCCAGTCTAACGGTCAAGCAGAACGGGCCAATCAGACTATTGGTCGCATCTTACGCAGTCTTTCTTTTCGCAACCCTGCGTCTTGGTCAGAACAGCTCCCCTGGGCAGAATACGCCCACAACTCGCTTCCTTCGTCTGCGACCGGGCTATCTCCTTTTCAGAGTAGCCTCGGGTACCAGCCTCCGTTGTTCTCATCTCAGTTCGCCGAGTCCAGCGTCCCCTCCGCTCAGGCTTTTGTCCAACGTTGCGAGCGCACCTGGAAGAGGGTCAGGTCTGCACTTTGTCGTTATAGGGCGCAGACTGTGAGAGCTGCTAATAAGCGTAGAACTAAGAGCCCTAGATATTGTCGCGGTCAGAGAGTTTGGCTCTCCACTCAGAACCTTCCCCTTAAGACGGCTTCTCGCAAGTTGACCCCGCGGTTCATTGGTCCATTCCGTATCTCTCAGGTCATTAATCCTGTCGCAGTGCGACTTCTTCTTCCGCGATATCTTCGTCGCGTCCACCCGGTCTTCCATGTCTCCTGTGTTAAGCCCGTCCTTCGCGCCCCCGCTCGTCTTCCCCCCCCCCCCCCCATCCTTGTCGAGGGCGCACCCATCTACAGGGTCCGTAGAATTTTGGACATGCGTCCTCGGGGCCGTGGTCACCAGTACCTCGTAGATTGGGAGGGGTACGGTCCTGAGGAGAGGAGTTGGGTTCCCTCTCGGGACGTGCTGGACCGTGCGCTGATCGAGGATTTCCTCCGTTGCCGCCAGGTTTCCTCCTCGAGTGCGCCAGGAGGCGCTCGGTGAGTGGGGGGGTACTGTCATGTACTGTCATGTTGTGTCTTGTCTCTGTCCTTTCCCTTCACCCTGTCTCCCTCTGCTGGTCGTTGTTAGGTTACCTTTTCTCCCCCAATTTCCACCAGCTGTGCCTTGTCTCCTCCTAACCACCTCGTCACCCCGTTTCCCACCTGTTCCCTTTTTCCCTCTGATTAGGTCCCTATATCTCTCTCTGTTTTTGTTCCTGTCCTTGTCGGATTCTTGTTTGTTTGTGTTAGTCATGCCTGAACCAGACTATCGTCATGTTTGCTGCAACCTTGTCCTGTCCTGTCGGAATCTGCCGGTCTATCTGAGCCTACCTCTGTTTGGTTATTAAAGAAGCTCTGTTTAAGTTAGTTCGCTTTTGGGTCCTCATTCACTCACCATAACACACACAGCTGTGGGAATGCTCTTCAGTATATTCTGGACTGCGGAGAAGGAAAGGGAGAAGGAGAAGGTGTAGTGTTTTCTTCTGCTGGTAAAATAAACTGGCTCATGGTGATGGTGGTGATATACACTGCAGACAATCTGTCCCAACAGCTTTGGTTTCAGGTGACTTACCTACTTCTCTTTTACTGGCTGAATATCATATTCCTCAAAGTCAAGCCAAAATAATTCAGTCAAACAAGAAAAATGTGCGACTTAAATGATACATTTGATTGTTTTTCAATAAATCTGATGTATTCTAAGTGAGTATGATTGACCAGCAGCAGCTCTGAGCTCCTGTAGGGACAGTTTGTTGTGGTAGTCAGCAGGCTGAATGAACACTACCAAAGCAACCTTGTGGTCACCATCCTGTTTGTTTGAGAGTTTACACTGATCTATTAGACAGGGCCAGCCAGCAGCTTTTGAGACCGTCTGTGCCAGGGTGGACATGAGTCAATATTCACTCTGTAAACACTATTCTACACCATCCAGAGAGGTGCAGGGGAGTAAGACAACAGCATAACAGGTCCTTGAACAACAAGAGTAGCTTATTATGTTGATGGGGTAAGATCATAAAGAAAGGCTCTGATAGGTTAGGGTAGGGGACAATAGGGTAGGGTAGAGTGTGGTAGGGTAAGTATGTTGGGTAGGGTAAAGTAGGGTAGAGTATGGTAGGGTAAGTAGGGTTGGATAGGGTAAAGTAGTGTAGAGGAAAGTAGGGTGAAAAAGGGTAAAGTAGGGTGGAGTAGGGGTAATTAGGGTAGGGTAGAGTTAAGTATGGTCAGGGTAGGGTAAAGTAGGGTGGGGTAGGGTCGGGAAAGTAAAGTAGAGTAAGGTAAAGAAAGGTAGGGTAGAGTAGTGTGAAGTAGGGTAGGGTTAAGTAGGGTAACGGTAGGGTGAAGTAGGGTTAAGTAGGGTGGGTATGGTTGGGTAAAGTAGGGTAGGGTAAAGTAGGGTAGGGTAGAGTAGGGTGAAGTAGGGTTGGGTTAAGTAGGGTGGGGTGGGGTCGAGTAGGCTTAAGTATGGTGGGGTAAGGAAAGTAGGCTTAAGTATGGTGGGGTAAGGAAAGTAGGGTTAAGTAGGGTGGGGTAGGGTACACAAGGGTGGGGTAGGGTAAAGTACGGTTAAGTAGGGTAGAGTAGGGTTAAGTAGAGTAGACTGTTATTATTATTGATTATTATTATTTGACCATGCTGGTCATTTATGAACATTTGAACATCTTGGCCATGTTCTGTTATAATCTCCACCCGGCACAGCCAGAAGAGGACTGGCCACCCCTCATAGCCTGGTTCCTCCCTAGGTTTCTTCCTAGGTTCTGGCCTTTCTAGGGAGTTTTTCCTAGCCACCGTGCTTCTACACTTGCATTGCTTGCTGTTTGGGGCTTTAGGCTGGGTTTCTGTACAGCACTTTGAGATATCAGCTGATGTACGAAGGGCTATATAAATACATTTCATTTAATTTGATTTAGAGCAGGGTAGAGTAGGTTAGAGTAGGGTGGGGTAGGATTAAGTAGCGTGTAGGAAAACGTAGGATAGGGTAGGGTCATGGTAAAGTAGAGGATGTAGGGTGGAGTAGGGTAGGGTTAAGAAGGGTAGGGGAAGTAGGGTGGAGTAGGGTAGGGGAAGTAGGGTGGAGTAGGGTAGGGTAAAGAAGGGTAGGGGATGTAGGGTGGAGTAGGGTAGGGGAAGTAGGGTGGAGTAGGGTAGGGTAAAGAAGGGTAGGGAAAGTAGAGTGGAATAGGGTAGGGTAAAGAAGGGTATGGGAAGTAGGGTGGAGTAGGGTAGGGGGAGTAGGGTGGAGTAGGGTAGGGTAAAGAAGGGTAGGGGAAGTAGGGTGGAGTAGGGTAGGGTAAAGAAGGGTAGGGGAAGTAGGGTGGAGTAGGGTAGGGTAAAGAAGGGTAGGGGAAGTAGGGTGGAGTAGGGTAGGGTAAAGAAGGGTAGGGGAAGTAGGGTGGAGTAGGGTAGGGTAAAGAAGGGTAGGGGAAGTAGGGTGGAGTAGGGTAGGGTAAAGAAGGGTATGGGAAGTAGGGTGGAGTAGGGTAGGGGGAGTAGGGTGGAGTAGGGTAGGGTATAGAAGGGTAGGGGATGTAGGGTGGAGTAGGGTAGGGTATAGAAGGGTAGGGGAAGTAGGGTGGAGTAGGGTAGGGTAAAGAAGGGTAGGGGAAGTAGGGTGGAGTAGGGTAGGGTAAAGAAGGGTATGGGAAGTAGGGTGGAGTAGGGTAGGGGGAGTAGGGTGGAGTAGGGTAGGGTATAGAAGGGTAGGGGAGGTAGGGTGGAGTAGGGTAGGGTATAGAAGGGTAGGGGAAGTAGGGTGGAGTAGGGTAGGGGAAGTAGGGTGGAGTAGGGTAGGGTAAAGAAGGGTATGGGAAGTAGGGTGGAGTAGGGTAGGGGGAGTAGGGTAGAGTAGGGTAGGGGGAGTAGGGTATGGTTAAGAAGGGTAGGGGAAGTAGGGTGGAGTAGGGTAGGGGGAGTAGGGTGGAGTAGGGTAGGGTAAAGAAGGGTATGGGAAGTAGGGTGGAGTAGGGTAGGGGGGTAGGGTGGAGTAGGGTAGGGTAAAGAAGGGTAGGGGAAGTAGGGTGGAGTAGGGTAGGGGGAGTAGGGTGGAGTAGGGTAGGGGGAGTAGGGTGGAGTAGGGTAGGGTAAAGAAGGGTAGGGGAAGTAGGGTGGAGTAGGGTAGGGTAAAGAAGGGTAGGGGAAGTAGGGTGGAGTAGGGTAGGGTAAAGAAGGGTAGGGGAAGTAGGGTGGAGTAGGGTAGGGTAAAGAAGGGTAGGGGAAGTAGGGTGGAGTAGGGTAGAGTAAAGAAGGGTAGGGGAAGTAGGGTGGAGTAGGGTAGGGTAAAGAAGGGTATGGGAAGTAGGGTGGAGTAGGGTAGGGGGAGTAGGGTGAAGTAGGGTAGGGTAAAGAAGGGTAGGGGATGTAGGGTGGAGTAGGGTAGGGTAAAGAAGGGTAGGGGAAGTAGGGTGGAGTAGGGTAGGGGAAGTAGGGTGGAGTAGGGTAGGGTAAAGAAGGGTATGGAAAGTAGGGTGGAGTAGGGAGGGGGAGTAGGGTGGAGTAGGGTAGGGGGAGTAGGGTATGGTTAAGAAGGGTAGGGGAAGTAGGGTGGAGTAGGGTAGGGTAAAGAAGGGTAGGGAAAGTAGGGTGGAGTAGGGTAGGGTAAAGAAGGGTATGGGAAGTAGGGTGGAGTAGGGTAGGGTAAAGAAGGGTAGGGGAAGTAGGGTGGATTAGGGTAGGGTAAAGAAGGGTATGGGAAGTAGGGTGGAGTAGGGTAGGGGGAGTAGGGTGGAGTAGGGTAGGGTAAAGAAGGGTAGGGGAAGTAGGGTGGAGTAGGGTAGGGTAAAGAAGGGTAGGGGAAGTAGGGTGGAGTAGGGTAGGGTAAAGAAGGGTAGGGGAAGTAGGGTGGAGTAGGGTAGGGTAAAGAAGGGTAGGGAAAGTAGGGTGGAGTAGGGTAGGGTAAAGAAGGGTATGGGAAGTAGGGTGGAGTAGGGTAGGGTAAAGAAGGGTAGGGGATGTAGGGTGGAGTAGGGTAGGGTAAAGAAGGGTATGGGAAGTAGGGTGGAGTAGGGTAGGGTAAAGAAGGGTAGGGGAAGTCGGGTGGAGTAGGGTAGGGTAAAGAAGGGTATGGGAAGTAGGGTGGAGTAGGGTAGGGGGAGTAGGGTGGAGTAGGGTAGGGTAAAGAAGGGTAGGGGAAGTAGGGTGGAGTAGGGTAGGGGGAGTAGGGTGGAGTAGGGTAGGGGGAGTAGGGTATGGTTAAGAAGGGTAGGGGAAGTAGGGTGGAGTAGGGTAGGGTAAAGAAGGGTAGGGGAAGTAGGGTGGAGTAGGGTAGGGGGAGTAGGGTGGAGTAGGGTAGGGGGAGTAGGGTGGAGTAGGGTAGGGTAAAGAAGGGTAGGGGAAGTAGGGTGGAGTAGGGTATGGTTAAGAAGGGTATGGGAAGTAGGGTGGAGTAGGGTAGGGTAAAGAAGGGTAGGGGAAGTAGGGTGGAGTAGGGTAGGGGGAGTAGGGTGGAGTAGGGTAGGGTAAAGAAGGGTAGGGGATGTAGGGTGGAGTAGGATGGAGTAGGGTATGGTTAAGAAGGGTAGGGATGTAGGGTGGAGTAGGGTAGGGTAAAGAAGGGTAGGGGAAGTAGGGTGGAGTAGGGTAAAGTAAAGAAGGGTAGGAGAAGTAGGGTGAAGAAGGGTAAAGTAGAGTGGGGTAGAGTAAAGTAGGGTGGAGTAGGGTAAAGTAGGGTAGGGTAGAGTAAAATAGGGTGGAGTAGGGTAAAGTAGGGTTAAGTAGGATTGAGTAGGTAGTATGGTTAAGTAGTGTAGGGTAGTGTGCTTTTTATCCACTACAGGTTTTTTCGTTGTTGTACATAACTGACATAAAGACCTCTCAAAGTATAATGGACATAGTGTTAAATTAATGGGTGTTGTAGCTTGCCTTCCAAAGGTTTTGGTCAAGGCATTTATCTATTGAGGCTCACTGTATCTTATTCTGTAATCCCATCCCATAGAAGCACTGCACTTAGACAGAAACTGACCCCACACACTTTGTTACTCCTGCAAAGCAAAGGTCTTCACCATATAATAATCATCATCACCAACTCTAACCAACTCATCACTCTATCCTGTCCCATTCTCCGCACAAACCCAAAGACAAGAAATCTAGTCTTAAAGCGATCACGCTCAAATTTGCCTCTCTGTCTGGCTCTGACGGTAGGGACGTGGCCAGGCCAGCATCCAGGAGTGTCAGTCGGTGCTCTCTGGCTGTAAACCAACTCCTGCCAGGCTATCACCTTTCAGGCCCCTGGCCCCTGAGGCCTGTGAGTTATTATAGGGCGGCCCTTCACAGAGCAGATCAGCCCAGTGCAGAGCTCCACAGCAGAGAGTAGCCGTACCACAGGCCAGACCCTAGGCAGGCTGGCTGGGGGCTTCCGCCGCAGGTGTCAGAGCCTTTCTTCTCGTCCCTCTTGACAATTTTTCTCGTTTTTGACGAGCGCTGTAATTCCCCGAACCCTACACCCATCCCCCACCCCTTCTTCTCTCCCTCGTTCCTTCTCTGTCACTCTCTGGGGCTGACACACACAGGCAGTTCCAGATTGTTTTAATTTAGCCCTGGCAATGTTGGGGGAACTATCCCACACAGCCTCCGACCAGACCCAGACCAGACTATCACTCCGCTCCTCTTTCTTTCTCTCTCTCTTTTACAAGTCCAAGCAGCTGGGCTCACCCACTAAATCCCCCAGGATTTGGGATTGTTAAAAAGATAAAGCTCCGAGGTAAGTGACATAGGGAAAGTTTGGAGGCTTAACACCAAAGGTACATTAACATTTGGGCGGGGAGGGCCGAAGACAGGGGAGAGGGGGCTGGGGGTAGTGTGTGAGACTTGTCCCCACCCACTCCCACACTTAGGAGTGGGCCTAAGTGTGAGATTTGACTTGGACAGACTGTGTTTAGTGCATAATTAAGGAAAACTTCTAAATTAAGGTTGATAGACTATAGCTACATGGTAGTTGGTAAGTTTAGCAATGGTATGGTGTTTATGTGTTATTTCTCATACTTGTGCTAACTTCTAACTATTCTGTCCCAAAAATAGACTTTCTACAGTATACACAGTCCAATATTGATACTTATTTGAAGAATACATTGACAAATCCATTGAACACATTTTTCTCTGAAAAGCCACCATTTCCAAATCAAAACATTGTCTGAATCACTAAGAGGGCTGCCATATTGTTTGTTCTGTAACGGCTACCAGTGAACCAAACCAATGCGCCACCACCAGTCAAACATCCTTAAATTCACAGCCCTGATTTATTATTTACCATGCACTAATCCAGCCATGTTGTCATCTTTACTATTGTGCTGGATGGAGGCAGAGTAGCCCCAGACATCTGACTGAGACAGTGGAACCGGAAGGAAAGGAGAAGAGGAAGTGAACACCGTGCTCGGCGCTCACCCACACCTTATCGTGACCTTTTGTGAAAACCAGTAGACACCTTGGAGGTAACACGATCGGCAAGCCAAAACAACAATGAAGTCAGATCTTTATTTAAGGCAGACCGCAAGTTCTGGGATATCCAGAGGAGAGGTGTGGGGGGGGGGGGGGGGTTGAGCGCCGTTGTTTTCTGAACGCTTGCCAGGAAAGTTTAAAGGCTGTGGAATTTGGCCAGGAAAAAAGCAGAGCTGCTGGAAGTTTCAGAGGAAGCAGGGATTTGTGCCTCACGCAGGCAGCACCTCTGTTTGTGTTCTCCTCTCCTGGGCTGGAGGGAGAGAGGGAGAGGGAGAGGGAGTGAGAGAGAGAGAGAGAGAGATAGAGAGGGGGGGAGAGAGAGAGAGAGAGAGAGAGAGAGAGAGAGGGAGCGAGAGAGAGAGAGGGAGCGAGAGAGAGAGAGAGAGAGAGAGAGAGAGAGAGAGAGAGAGAGAGAGAGCGAGAGAGAGAGAGCGGAGAGAGAGAGAGAGAGAGAGAGAGAGAGAGGGGAGAGAGAGAGAGAGAGCGAGAGAGAGAGAGAGAGAGAGAGGGAGAGGGAGAGAGAGAGAGAGAGAGAGAGAGAGAGA
>NW_027260352.1:0-11632 GCF_045791955.1 Oncorhynchus clarkii lewisi
CTTGGGGGATGGTAGGGGACGCCATGTGCGACTGACGTGTTTTCTGTTTGCTCCCGTGGTATTCTTAAAGTTTATGTGAATTCTGCAGCAAAACCGTATTTATTTTCAAATATTAATTTGGTGATCCCTTTCCGTAAAAACCAAGACTACTTTGCTTCCGAATGTCAGCATGTCGACCAAACATAAGGCCAAGAACATGACTCTGAGAAAACCCGGCCTACAAGACCCGCTCTCATCACCGCCCTCTCCTGAGTCTGAGGGCCCGGGGACGCACACTTTACCCGGGGGCGCGGCTTGGACTGGCGGCGCTGAAATGAACATTCTCGAGGCCATCAAACTACTACGCTCTGAGATAGTTGAAATGAAAACACAGGTGGTTGCTACGATTGAGGCCAGAATACAGGAGGTTTCTGATACTTTAAAAGCAGATTTAACCATCCTGCGGAACGAGACTGTGCCGGCAATTACATCACTCAAAACAACAACTGCGTCACACACTACAACGATTGCAGCACTGGAGGCCTCCGCTACTAATGTCTCCGATTTAACTACATCCCTGGAGGCTGAAGTTAAACGCCTAGCTGCGGATTTGAAAAAGGTGAGGGAGAGCTGTGTGAGTTTAGAGGGATTCTCTCGCCGTAATAATCTGAGGCTTGTATCAGTCCCAGAGTCCGCGGAAATGCATCGCGCCACGGATTTCGTTTCAGGGCTGCTGAAGGATGTTCTTGCCTTAGATGAAAAGCCCCTGATTGATCGAGCCCACCGGTCGCTGCGCCCAAAGCCCCGGGATGGGGAGAGGCCCCGTGACATAATTCTTCGAGTGCACTTTTTTCATGAGAAGATGGAGATCCTCCGACGAGCCCGCAATACCACTCTGAGCTTTCAAGGACAGAGCTTTTCCATATACCAGGACTACTCCCCCACTGTTTCCAGGCAGCGCGCAGCTTTCGGACAGGCCAAACGAGTACTTCGGGACCATCCAAGTGTGAAGTATGGACTGCGATTCCCGGCCCGTTTATGGATATCTCATGAGGGTAAAGACCACACATTTGAATCTCCGGAGGAGGCTATGGCTCACATTCAACGTCACATCAAGAAGTCTTGAATATGCTCACAGTTCAGCAACTGTTGCTTGCGAACTGTGGATAGTAAGTACCCCACTTGTGGTACAATTATGTTTAGATATAACAGGCTAGTCTTGTATAGTTGGTGAAACTATTCAGGCTTATTTGATGTGATCTAATGTTTTGATCATCTAGTGTGCGTGCCTTATCTCGCTCACCTATTTAGTTTGTTTACACATTGTCTCAGTGACTCAAAATATTTTTGGTTATTTGTTTACTGCATCCGTTTGCATTGACCCAGTAAACAGTAAATGTCTCCCGAGGCTACACGGTTTCTGGGGCCTCACTTTAATTTTAAAAGTTTTGAGCGTCATTTATGCCCAGCAAACGTTCAACGTTGCGCACACGTAGTTTTTTGGGATTGGTTGTAAGCTGTCTCAGCTTCAATTAGACTACTATTATAATTACTATTATTTTTGATTGTCTTACTACGATTTCCTTACTTCAAATTAGATTTTTGGCTGAGAGCCTTTATACATTTTATTTATTTTCTCTCAATGCCTGTTATAAGACGGGGAATACAATTATATACATCTACAAGTGGTGCTTTTGTCATTCCGTTTGCACAGGGGATTCGCCTTTTTTTTATTTGAAAAAAATACATACAAATCTTTCTTTTTGCTGCTTGATCCACTAACAAAACGCGACTTTAAAGAGCGGGACTGTGGGTTTAGGTTTAAGACCGCACTCTCACAGACATACTGTGCGAAGAGAACATGTTCTATTTAGGCTTGTACCTCGTTTGGGGAGGTATTGTCTGGGATGGGGGGGGGGGGGGGGGGGGCAGGTTGAATTGTTCAGTTCTAATGTTGTCATTCTGTCTTTTTAGTTTTTTTTTCTTTTTTTTTTTTCTGTACTTTTTCCAAACATTTACCACCGTACATTATTACTCTGAGACAAGTTATTCTGGGGGTTTTGGGCGCTCATTGCTTTTCCATTCTATGCTCTGATGACAGGGTTGAATAACGGGAATGCCCAGAGGGGCCGAAATAATACGATCAAGTACATTTCTTGGAATACCAAAGGGGTTAACAACCCGGTGAAGCGTAAGAGGGTGTTGACACACTTAAAGGGTTTGAATGCAAATATTGCATTTCTACAAGAGACTCACTTGAGGACTGGTGAGCATTTTAGGATGCGTAAGGACTGGGTTGGTCAAGTGTTCCACTCAAACTTTCATAGTAAATCAAGAGGTGCTGCTATTCTGGTTGATAAAGCTACTCCCTTTGTAGCTTCTGAGGTTATTGCTGATCCTAAGGGACGATACGTCATAGTAACCGGTGAACTGTTTTCTACCCCTCTTGTTTTGGCTAGTGTTTATGCTCCCAATTGGGATGACACAAGTTTCATTTCTTCCTTTCTGTCTGCTATTCCCAATTTAGATTCTCATTTGTTGATTTTAGGGGGGGATTTCAACTGTAAAATGTCCCCAGTTCTTGACAAGTCCTCACAAACAAATACAGGCCCATCTAAATGTGCCCTACTTATTCAATCCTTTCTTCAGAAATATGCTATGTTTGAGGCCTGGCGTTTCCTACATCCTACAGATAGACAGTATTCCTTTTATTCTCATGTTCATCAAACATACTCCCGGATTGATTACTTCTTTTTGGACAAAAAACTTCTGCCTAACCTTCGGCAGTGTACTTACGAGAGTATTGTTATCTCTGACCATTCACCATTAGTGCTTGAACTAGAGTTTCCCCAGCGACCTCCTAGGTATTATCAATGGCGTCTCAACCCCATTTTACTCTCAGATAAGGAGTTTGTTAATTTCATTTCTTCTGAAATTACCTTATTCCTAGAAACGAATTCAACACCAGGTATGTCCTGCTCTACCATATGGGAGTCTCTCAAAGCATACCTACGTGGCCAAATTATTTCTTATACAGCCAACCAAAACAGAGTTCGCTCCCAGCGACTTCGGGACCTGAGCGAGTCCATAGCCACATTGGATGAGAGGTATGCTACGGATCCTTCCTCTGATCTGCATAAAGAGCGCCAACTACTCCAATCTGAATTTGATGAGCTTTCTACCAGGCAAGCTGAACAGTTACTCTTGCGAGCTCGATACAAAGTCTATGAACAAGGCGACAAGGCCAGTAAACTCCTTGCACATCAGATCCGTAAATCCGAGGCCTCACGTTTAATCCCACAAATAAGGACCCCGTCTGGTGCCACCACAGTTATACATAAAGAGATCAATGATCAATTTAAACAATTTTACTCTGCGCTATACACCTCTGAATCCCCTCAAGACCCTTCGCTGATTGACTCCTTCTTTAATGGCTTGAATATGCCTTCAATTGATACAGACTCCCATGACTGTCTAGAAGAAGAATTTACGCTTGAGGAGATTGCAACAGCAGTGTCCGCAATGAAAAGTGGTAAATCACCGGGTCCGGACGGTTTTCCAACCGAATTTTACAGGACGTTTTCTGGTCTGCTTTGCCCATTCTTGTCCCGACTATTTGCAGAGTGCCTCAATACTTCAAAGCTGCCGCCTAGTCTTTATCAGGCTTCAATTTCATTACTACTAAAGAAAAACAAAGACCCCCTGGAATGTGGATCCTATCGCCCAATCTCGCTTTTAAACTGTGATTACAAAATCCTAGCTAAGCTTTTAGCCATCCGTATGGAAGGCTTGCTGCACCAAGTAATACACTCTGACCAGACTGGCTTTGTGAGAAATAGGCATTTATTTTTCAATATTAGGCGCCTTATGAATATACTGTACTCCCCAGCGTCGGAGGACCCGGAGGTGGTGGTCTCACTTGATGCCGAAAAAGCGTTGAGTGGGATTACCTAACAGCTGCCCTTGATAGATTTGGCTTTGGCCCCAAATTCATTGCGTGGATAAAGATTCTTTATTTTTCCCCCATGGCTTCGGTACGGACCAATAACTTGTCCTCTGACTATTTTCCCTTGCACCGCGGATCCAGACAGGGTTGCCCACTCTCCCCCTTGTTGTTTGCTTTGGCAATCGAGCCTCTCGCCATTGCACTACGCTCTAATGATGCCATTCAAGGCATAATCAGGGCGGGCTTAGAGCAGAAAGTCTCGCTATATGCTGACGACCTCCTTTTGTTTATCTCCAACCCCGATACCTCATTGCCACGTGCCCTATCTGTTCTTAAAAAGTTTGGATCAATCTCAGGGTACAAGCTGAATCTAGGCAAGAGTGAGCTCTTTCCGGTAAACAAGGCTGCTTTAAAGTGCTCTTTCACAAGTTCTCAGTTTAGGATTGTCCGGGATCAATTCACTTACTTGGGAGTAAAAGTGACAAGGAAATATTCAAATTTGTTTCAGGAAAACTTTGTTGCTCTAGCAGACAGATTGAAACAATCTTTTACTTTTTGGAATTCGCTACCCCTTTCTCTTATCGGAAGGATTAATGTCATTAAAATGAATGTGTTGCCCAAATTTTTATATTTATTTCAATGTTTACCCATTTTTATTCCAAAATCTTTTTTTATTTCACTGGATCAAACATTCATGCATTTTATTTGGAATGGCAAGGTACCACGGATTGGTAGAAAACATTTACAGAAGCCTAGGTCATTGGGGGGTTTAGCTTTACCAAATTTTCAGACATACTACTGGGCGCAAATTTCAGAGCCGTTCTGTACTGGCTGCAGACTGATCCTACTGGCCCTAGACCACTCTGGGCCCAGATGGAGTCTGAATCGTGTAAACCTGCAGCACTTTCCTCTGTGCTGTGCTCGTCTCTCCCAGTGTCCCTAGGCAAAAGGTGTGCCAACCCAATTGTAAAGCAGTCTCTTAAAATTTGGAATCAGTTCCGTTTAGCCTTTAGCCTCCAAGGCTTTTCTCTATCAGGCCCAATCAATCAGAACATTTTATTTCCTCCATCTTTGAATGATGGGGCTTTTGGCATTTGGCACTCACTAGGCCTTTCCTCGCTAGCCCAATTATTCTTTGATGATACATTTGCCTCTTTTTCTCAGCTGCAGGAAAAGTTCAATCTCCCCCAATCCCACTTTTTCCGCTATCTCCAGACTAGAAACTTTGTCAGGGCTAACACACCTGGATTTCCCAATAGGCCTGCGAATACTGCTATAGAGAGCATCTTGGAGCTGAACAAGCTTCCTAGAGGCGCAATTTCAGATGTATATGCAATCATTCATGACCTACAGAACCCTTCTCTGGTGCCTTTAAAGACTCGATGGGAAAAGGATTTGGGGGAGGAACTTGGGGAAGACGCCTGGGAATCTGTGCTGCGCAGGGTACACTCGTCCTCTTTTAGCACTAGACACAGCCTCATTCAATTCAAGGTGGTTCACCGTATCCACTGGTCGGGGGCCAAACTTGGAAGAATATTCTCTGATTTTGATCCTACCTGTGTCAGATGTAAGGTGGAACCAGCCACACTGTTGCATATGTTTTGGGGCTGTCATAAACTGTCAGGTTTCTGGGAATTAATATTTAAATGTTTCTCTGATATATATGACACTGTTATAGATCCGTCTCCCCTTACAGCCCTTTTTGGAGTACTGCCCATGGGTACCCCCCTATCAAGAATCCAGTCGGACACTGTTGCTTATACAACTCTTTTAGCTAGACGGCTAATACTACAGAACTGGAAGATGGCAGCTCCCCCATCGTATAAATATTGGGTGAGGGATGGGTTGTGCTCTGTGAAACTAGAAAAAATTAAATTCAATTCACGTGGGAACCCCAAACTGTTTGATGAGGCTTGGGCTCCATTCCGGTCTTACTTTAAACAGTCCATCCTCTGATGGCATCCCAATTAATACTAAAATAAGTCTGTGACTTAAGGGTTGGAGGAGCTTCTCTCTGTGTTTTTGCTGGGGGGGTATTAAGGTCCATGTGCTTATTGATTGTGGTCCGCAGATGCCTTGTTCATCTTGCCCAGGCAGAGACTGAAGTTTGAGCTTGTTTTTCCCAGTTATTTTTACATTTTGTTCACGCCTACATGAATAATCATTTTTTATTTTAAAGCATTGTAAACTTTTTTTTTGTCCAGTGGATGGTCGGTCTGTGGCCAAATCAAATCAAATTTTATTTGTCACATACACATGGTTAGCAGATGTTAATGCGAGTGTAGCGAAATGCTTGTGCTTCTAGTTCCGACAATGCAGTAATTACAAGTAATCTAACTAACAATTCCAAAACTACTGTCTTGTACACAGTGTAAGGGGATAAAGAATATGTACATAAGGATATATGAATGAGTGATGGTACAGAGCAGCATAGGCAAGATACAGTAGATGGTATCGGGTACAGTATGTACAAATGAGATGAGTATGTAAACAAAGTGGCATAGTATAGTATAAAGTGGCTAGTGATACATGTATTACATAAGGATACCGTCGATGATATAGAGTACAGTATATACGTATGCATATGAGATGAATAATGTAGGGTAAGTAACATTTATATAAGGTAGCATTGTTTAAAGTGGCTAGTGATATATTTACATCATTTCCCATCAATTCCCATTATTAAAGTGGCTGGAGTTGAGTCAGTGTCAGTGTGTTGGCAGCAGCCACTCAGTGTTAGTGGTGGCTGTTTAACAGTCTGATGGCCTTGAGATAGAAGCTGTTTTTCAGTCTCTCGGTCCCAGCTTTGATGCACCTGTACTGACCTCGCCTTCTGGATGATAGCGGGGTGAACAGGCAGTGGCTCGGGTGGTTGATGTCCTTGATGATCTTTATGGCCTTCCTGTGACATCGGGTGGTGTAGGTGTCCTGGAGGGCAGGTAGTTTGCCCCCGGTGATGCGTTGTGCAGACCTCACTACCCTCTGGAGAGCCTTACGGTTGAGGGCGGTGCAGTTGCCATACCAGGCGGTGATACAGCCCGCCAGGATGCTCTCGATTGTGCATCTGTAGAAGTTTGTGAGTGCTTTTGGTGACAAGCCGAATTTCTTCAGCCTCCTGAGGTTGAAGAGGCGCTGCTGCGCCTTCTTCACGATGCTGTCTGTGTGAGTGGACCAATTCAGTTTGTCTGTGATGTGTATGCCGAGGAACTTAAAACTTGCTACCCTCTCCACTACTGTTCCATCGATGTGGATAGGGGGGTGTTCCCTCTGCTGTTTCCTGAAGTCCACAATCATCTCCTTAGTTTTGTTGACGTTGAGTGTGAGGTTGTTTTCCTGACACCACACTCCGAGGGCCCTCACCTCCTCCCTGTAGGCCGTCTCATCGTTGTTGGTAATCAAGCCTACCACTGTTGTGTCGTCCGCAAACTTGATGATTGAGTTGGAGGCGTGCGTGGCCACGCAGTCGTGGGTGAACAGGGAGTACAGGAGAGGGCTCAGAACGCAACCTTGTGGGGCCCCAGTGTTGAGGATCAGCGGGGAGGAGATGTTGTTGCCTACCCTCACCACCTGGGGGCGGCCCGTCAGGAAGTCCAGTACCCAGTTGCACAGGGCGGGGTCGAGACCCAGGGTCTCGAGCTTGATGACGAGCTTGGAGGGTACTATGGTGTTGAATGCCGAGCTGTAGTCGATGAACAGCATTCTCACATAGGTATTCCTCTTGTCCAGATGGGTTAGGGCAGTGTGCAGTGTGGTTGAGATTGCATCGTCTGTGGACCTATTTGGGCGGTAAGCAAATTGGAGTGGGTCTAGGGTGTCAGGTAGGGTGGAGGTGATATGGTCCTTGACTAGTCTCTCAAAGCACTTCATGATGACGGATGTGAGTGCTACGGGGCGGTAGTCATTTAGCTCAGTTACCTTAGCTTTCTTGGGAACAGGAACAATGGTGGCCCTCTTGAAGCATGTGGGAACAGCAGACTGGTATAGGGATTGATTGAATATGTCCATGACTCTCTGTGAGTGGTTGCATTTCTCCACCCTTATCCCTTGACTGCTTACAGGAACAATGGTGAGGTGTTTGCTCTGTCCCTGTACTATAGATTGCCCTTTAACCTCTGTAGCCTTCTGCCTGGTGTGTTTAACTTGTCTAAAGTATGGTTTCTTTAAAGCTTTTTAAAAGCTTTTTTTTATTTTTATTTATTTATTTTTTTATTAAATTTTTTTATTTTTTTATTTTTTTTTCTAGTTGAGTGTATTATTTATATTGCTTTGTCTTGTCTGTGTGTGTGTATGTTCAAAACTTAATAAACAGAGTTAAAAAAAAAAAAAAAAAAAAAACTTCAAGAAATTAGATTCTTGAAAATAAAGTTATTGGATTTCTTCTTGAAAATATTCTTAATTCCAATACTACTAAACCCTTGTCTTAAACTCATGGAAGTGAGAAAATAGGCTAATGAAAGCAACTGAGCATGTCTAATTCACTCACAAACTTCGCCTGAAAGATTCCGTATTGATTGTCTTAAATCCAATAACATTTTAGACCAGTAATCTCAGTAAGAAATGTGCTTACATGATTCACCTTGCTAGCTAGATGGCTAGCTAGCTCGGTTGCCTAGTGACAATGATCTTAAGAAGATAGTTAAGAAGTTCACAAGAAAATCATGAATTCTTAAGAAATGTTAGGAATTGCATTTACAAACTATCTTATGAACGTATTTTTTTTCTTGATACGCTTTTTAAGTTTTTCTTAAGAAGTCGTTTGTGAATCTGGGCCCTGGACCCTTATTTGGATTCCCAGAAGCAGTCCCACTCATACCTGGCGCCTTACCCAAAAGGTGCCGCCAGAGAAATGGAAGGAGAACCAGCGTTCTAATAAGGCTGACAAGGGCTAATTGCCCACCCCTTCCTAGTATTTTAATGTTCAGTATCTGGACTATATGAGTGGATGAACTCAGGGCAGAAATTTCCTACCAACAGAGACTGTATGGTACTATGCTTCACGGAAACATGGCTCTCCCCATCGGTGCTAAACATGGCTCTCCCCATCGGTGCTAAACACGGCTCTCCCCATCGGTGCTAAACACGGCTATCCAGCCTGCTGGGTTTTTCATTCAACGGATGGACAGGACAAAGTATTTGTCAGGAAAGAACAAACGAGAAAGAGTATGCTTCATGATCAACAATTCTTGGTGTGACTACTGTAGTGTAGAAACTCTTTCGACATTTTGCTCACCTGATCTGGAATACCTGACGACTACCTCCCAAGAGAATTCTCATCGGTTATCATCACAGCTGTTTACATTCCTCCCCAGGCCGACACCACGCTGGCACTCAAGGAATTATACAATTATACTTTGAACAAACAGTAAACTGCACAGCCAGAGGCCGCATTCATTGTGGCTGATGACTAACAATGTAAATCTTGTTTTACTCAAAGAAATCAAATGTAAGATAACTGTTCTTTTTCCCATTTCCCCCCCTTCGGCTAATCAGATCACATCTCTATCCTGCTTCTACCCATCTATAGGGAGAAATTAAAGCAGGAAATGGCCGTGGTAAGATCTGTTCAACGCTGGTCTGACCAATCAAATCTATGCTACAGGACTTTTTTGATCACATAGACTGGGAAATGTTCCAGGTCGCCTCCGACAATAACATAGATGACTACAAACTCAGTCACAGGGTTCACCAGGAAATGCATGGAGGACATTGTTCCAACAGTGAAAATTCGCACATATCACAAACAGAAACCATGGGGAAATGGCATGAAAAGGCACAAAACTGGGGCCTCCCGAGTAGCGCAGCGGTCAACATCGCAGTGTTGCGATCACAAAAATGGGGAGAAAAAGTTAAAATTACAAACAATAAATGCAAAACTGCTTTTAATTCCTGGTGTCTGGGGATATGGTCTGGGGATATGGATGGATACAGAAGAGCAGCTATGACCTCCAGAAATCAATTTGTCTGGCTGCATCACTGCACTGCAACTGCAAGGCTCTACAGAGTGTGGTTTGGAATGCCTAATACATCACTGGGGGTGAGCTACCTTCCCTCCAGGACACACTCCAGCTGGTGTCTGAGGAAGGCCCGAAAGATCGTCAAGGACTCCAGTCACCCGAGCCACAGCCTGTTCACCCAGACGGTCACACCTATCACTGCATGTTGAAATCCCCTCCCTCCTTAGTAAAACATGCTCTGCATGTTCATTGAGAGGTTGTTGAGAGGAAAAAACTATCCAGATATTTGTCCACCTCTAAAGCAGTGGACCTGGTTTAGTCACATTATCGTACACATTTCCAGGATGTGCCACTAATTGGTTAGGAGGGTTCTTCCATGAACCACCCATTCAACAGGTTGTGGGATGCTCCTTCATATGGATTGAAATCTGTGTGCTGGGCTACAATATATATGGGGACAAAGTATGTATTCAACCTAACTGCCACCAAACTTATACTGTAGATCGACAGAGATAATATGAGAACCACTGCAGCTATCCTACTTGTACCCAATCGCTATAATGTGGTACAGATTGATGCAGGACTGGGCCAAGTGGTTGCAATGACCATATATGCGCAGTCCTTCTTTCTGAGGGAGCTTTCGTGGTATTATGCAGGTTGACGTTTATTGTCATGAATTTTGCCCTAGAGGCAGAACTAAGCTATTCCAGCTAGATAGGCCAGCCACAAAGAAAGAATTGGCTATATTAATTTAAGGTTCGGGTTAGGAATTAGGATTAGCAGTGGGGTTAAATTAGGTTTAAGGTTAGATTTAAAATGAGATTGTATTACTTTGTGGCTGTGCAAACTAGTGACCACTGCAGAGCATCTCCAGAACAAGATTCATGACAAAAAACACTTACCTGGGTGGTTCCCTGAAGCACGTCACTGTAAAATGAGCAGGGATCTGGGACATCAGCACAACAGACAGTCTTCAAGGTAGTGGCCGGTAACTGGGTGGCTGGTAACTGGGTGCGAACTGTTGGTAAGTGAAGAGCATTGCTTTATAACTGTAGTTATTTTCAGAGGGTAGATCTTGTATAGGTGTGCTTTTTTTAGCTTTCATGATGTCACTTTTTCCTAGTTGTTCTTGAACAAAATGATTTAATGTTTTCTAATCATAACAATATGTCAGTGTGAGTAATTTGGCAGATGCTCTCTGTCTTTGTGTTCCTCAGGCAGTTTACTGTGGGGGTAAACAAGGCAGCTGTACCATTCTGCCTGAGAAGTGATGCCACGCTTGGCTTCATGAGCAGTAGCTTGTCTGCCCCATGGACACCAATTATATTAAAACTGTTTATTATAACAGTTAAGGTTAGAGTAGAAATTGTGCTACTCACCAATGACTTTGCTTCCAAAACCCTGATTGACGTGTTTGTTCCCAGGATGAGAACCCAAAAACCTACCAAAACAAAGCTTGTTTCCGGCAGCCTTTCCTTGATTGAGGTGGCAACTGATGGCAGTGTCTTCGGGGTCAACAAGGCAGGCCAGGTCCTTTAACAGGTAAGGTTGCTACTTAAAGCTACAATCTGGGAGTTGTGTTCAGGGCAGACCCAGGTGGTCTGAGCCATAGATGAGAATGACAAACTCAGTTGCAATGCTAATCTTTCATTCTTTTAAAATTTGTATTATTATTTTACCCCCTTTTTGTGATGTCCAATTGCAATCCAATCTCATCGCTGCAACTTCCCAATGGGAGAGGCGAAGGTCTAAT
>NW_027260353.1:0-11577 GCF_045791955.1 Oncorhynchus clarkii lewisi
ACATCTCTCTCTCTATCTGACATGTAGGACATCTCTCTCTCTCTCGCTCTATCTGACATGTAGTACATCTCTCTCTCTCTATCTGACATGTAGGACATCTCTCTCTCTCTATCTGACATGTAGGACATCTCTCTCTCTCTCTATCTGACATGTAGGACATCTCTCTCTCTCTCTCTCTATCTGACATGTAGGACATCTCTCTCTCTCTCTATCTGACATGTAGGACATCTCTCTCTCTCTCTATCTGACATGTAGGACATCTCTCTCTCTCTCTATCTCACATGTAGGACATCTCTCTCTATCTGACATGTAGGACATCTCTCTCTCTCTCTATCTGACATGTAGGACATCTCTCTCTCTATCTGACATGTAGGACATCTCTCTCTCTCTCTATCTGACATGTAGGACATCTCTCTCTCTCTATCTGACATGTAGGACATCTCTCTCTCTCTCTCTATCTGACATGTAGGACATCTCTCTCTCTCTCTATCTGACATGTAGGACACCTCTCTCTCTATCTGACATGTAGGACATCTCTCTCTCTCTCTACACATCTCTCTCTCTCTCTATCTGACATGTAGGACATCTCTCTCTATCTGACATATAGGACATCTCTCTCTCTCTCTCTAGTACATCTCTCTCTCTATCTGACATGTAGGACATCTCTCTCTCTCTCTATCTGACATGTAGGACATCTCTCTCTCTATCTGACATGTAGGACAAGACATGTAGGACATCTCTCTCTCTCTCTATCTGACATGTAGGACATCTCTCTCTCTCTATCTGACATGTAGGACACATGTCAGATAGAGAGAAAGAGATCTCCTACATGTCATATAGAGAGAGAGAGAGAGAGAGATGTCCTACATGTCAGATAGAGAGAGAGAGATGTCCTACATGTCAGATAGAGAGAGAGAGAGAGAGATGTCCTACATGTCAGATAGAGAGAGATGTCCTACATGTCAGATAGAGAGATGTCCTACATGTCAGAGAGAGAGATGTCCTACATGTCAGATAGAGAGATGTCCTACAGAGAGAGAGAGAGAGAGAGAGAGATGTCCTACATATCAGAGAGAGAGAGAGAGATGTCCTACATGTCAGATAGAGAGAGAGAGATGTCCTACATGTCAGATAGAGAGAGAGAGGTGTCCTACATGTCAGATAGAGAGAGAGAGAGATGTCCTACATGTCAGATAGAGAGAGATGTCCTACATGTCAGATAGAGAGAGAGAGATGTCCTACATGTCAGATAGAGAGAGAGAGAGATGTCCTACATGTCAGATAGAGAGAGAGAGAGATGTCCTACATGTCAGATAGAGAGAGAGAGATGTCCTACATGTCAGATAGAGAGAGAGAGATGTACTACATGTCAGATAGAGCGAGAGAGAGAGAGATGTCCTACATGTCAGATAGAGAGAGAGATGTCCTACATGTCAGATAGAGAGAGAGAGAGATGTCCTACATGTCAGATAGAGAGAGAGAGAGATGTCCTACATGTCAGATAGAGAGAGAGAGAGATGTCCTACATGTCAGATAGAGAGAGAGAGAGATGTCCTACATGTCAGATAGAGAGAGAGATGTCCTACATGTCAGAGAGAGAGAGAGAGAGATGTCCTACATGTCAGATAGAGAGAGAGAGATGTCCTACATGTCAGAGAGAGAGAGAGAGATGTCCTACATGTCAGATAGAGAGAGAGAGAGATGTCCTACATGTCAGATAGAGAGAGAGAGATGTCCTACATGTCAGAGAGAGAGAGAGAGATGTCCTACATGTCAGATAGAGAGAGAGAGAGAGATGTCCTACATGTCAGATAGAGAGAGAGAGAGCGATGTCCTACATGTCAGATAGAGAGAGAGAGAGATTTCCTACATGTCAGATAGAGAGAGAGAGAGAGATGTCCTACATGTCAGATAGAGAGAGAGAGAGATGTCCTACATGTCAGATAGAGAGAGAGATGTCCTACATGTCAGATAGAGAGAGAGAGAGAGATGTCCTACATGTCAGATAGAGAGAGAGAGAGAGATGTCCTACATGTCAGATAGAGAGAGAGATGTCCTACATGTCAGATAGAGAGAGAGATGTCCTACATGTCAGATAGAGAGAGAGAGATGTCCTACATGTCAGATAGAGAGAGAGAGATGTCCTATATGTCAGAGAGAGAGAGAGAGAGAGAGAGATGTCCTACATATCAGATAGAGAGAGAGAGAGAGATGTCCTACATGTCAGATAGAGAGAGAGAGATGTCCTACATGTCAGATAGAGAGAGAGAGGTGTCCTACATGTCAGATAGAGAGAGAGAGAGATGTCCTACATGTCAGATAGAGAGAGATGTCCTACATGTCAGATAGAGAGAGAGATGTCCTACATGTCAGATAGAGAGAGAGAGAGATGTGCTACATGTCAGATAGAGAGAAGAAAGAGATGTCCTACATGTCAGATAGATAGAGAGAGAGATGTCCTACATGTCAGATAGAGAGAGAGAGAGATGTCCTACATGTCAGATAGAGAGAGAGAGATGTCCTACATGTCAGATAGATAGAGAGAGAGATGTCCTACATGTCAGATAGAGAGAGAGAGAGATGTCCTACATGTCAGATAGATAGAGAGAGAGATGTCCTACATGTCAGAGAGAGAGAGAGATGTCCTACATGTCAGATAGAGAGAGAGAGAGATGTCCTACATGTTAGATAGAGAGAGAGATGTCCTACATGTCAGATAGAGAGAGAGAGAAAGAGAGTGATGTCCTACATGTCAGATAGAGAGAGAGAGAGAGGGATGTCCTACATGTCAGATAGAGAGAGAGAGATGTCCTACATGTCAGATAGAGAGAGAGAGAGATGTCCTACATGTCAGATAGATAGAGAGAGAGATGTCCTACATGTCAGAGAGAGAGAGAGAGAGAGATGTCCTACATGTCAGATAGAGAGAGAGATGTCCTACATGTCAGATAGAGAGAGAGATGTCCTACATGTCAGATAGAGAGAGAGATGTCCTACATGTCAGATAGAGATAGAGAGAGAGATGTCCTACATGTCAGATATATTAATGTATTGTTTAGCCTCGCCTCCAGGCTTCTTTTTCTAATATCAGTATTGAATGTAGTGTCAATAAGCTTGTCCCCTACAAACATTACTCTTACTAACTGACTCTTTGATTGGTTAGAATTTAGGTAGCTCAAGAAGAGATGTACAGCCATGATTTGTAAGAACCAACGCTGGAGAAGAGAAGCAGGTACGGGGAGTTGAACATTAAATAAGGAACAGACGCCCTCAGAACCCGGTATGCAACGACAAACTAACATTATTCCTGAAGCAGGGAACAGATATTTGGAACAGACAGATATAGGGGAGGATATGGCACAGGTGATTGAGTCCAGGTGAGTCCAATAATCGCTGATGCGCGTGACGGGGGAAGGCAGGTGTGTGTAATGATGGTGGCAGGAGTGTTTAATGCTGGGGAGCCTGGTGCCTTCGAGGGCCAGAGGGGGGGAGCGGGAGCAGGCGTGGCATGATTAGACAGTGCAATCTGTAATATCTTGTAATATCTTACCTATGTCTACTGAGCCATTGTACTGTTGATTTTATGTATTATATGTAATGAATGATTGCTTTCTGTTTAATCTCAATGATATCACCTGGATACACACAATAACTAAAAGAGGGGTCTGCTGAATGTTATTATGGAGTCAGTTGAATGTTCTTTCTGGTTAGACCTACACTGAACTGTGATGGTGATGTATAGATTGATAGACAGAATGTACATGTTACCTCTAGTGTGATCTCTCTCTAACTTCTCTGCCAGATCATCCAGATTCCTCCTCCTCAGGATCTTCAGTGTGTTCCTCACAGCTCTCTCAGGGCCGTAACTCTTCATCATCTGATCCACTGTGTCCTGTCTGTCAGTGTTCTCCAGCTGTCTCTCTGGGATGAGAGGAAAGTCAGGCAGCTGATCACTAGACAGGTAAAACTTAAACGTCTTCAGCTGTTCTTCAGTGAGCTCCTTCAGAGTGGTCAGCAGCAGAGCTGGAACATCCAACATGGAGGGTCTCTAAAATAACAAAGATGATAAGATATAAGAGAATAGAAATACTGACTACTGATTTAAAGAACATGAACATCGCCACACACAACGTGGTACAGGAATATACTCCGATGTTTTGAAATGAACTGACTATGACAGTGAGTACAGGTGATGTAACATATGAGGTAGAACTGACTATGACAGTGAGTACAGGTGTTTTAACATATGAGGTAGAACTGTAGAACTGACTATGACAGTGAGTACAGGTGTTTTAACATATGAGGTAGAACTGTAGAACTGACTATATGACAGTGAGTACAGGTGATGTAACATATGAGGTAGAACTGTAGAACTGACTATGACAATGAGTACAGGTGATGTAACATATGAGGGTAGAACTGACTATGACAGTGAGTACAGGTGATGTAACATATGAGGGTAGAACTGACTATGACAGTGAGTACAGGTGATGTAACATATGAGGGTAGAACTGACTATGACAGTGAGTACAGGTGATGTAACATATGAGGGTAGAACTGACTATGACAGTGAGTACAGGTGATGTAACATATGAGGGTAGAACTGACTATGACAGTGAGTACAGGTGATGTAACATATGAGGGTAGAACTGACTATGACAGTGAGTACAGGTGATGTAACATATGAGGGTAGAACTGACTATGACAGTGAGTACAGGTGATGTAACATATGAGGGTAGAACTGTAGAACTGTCTATGACAGTGAGTACAGGTGATGTAACATATGAGGGTAGAACTGTAGAACTGACTATGACAGTGAGTACAGGTGATGTAACATATGAGGGTGGAACTGACTATGACAGTGAGTACAGGTGATGTAACATTGAGGGTAGAACTGACTATGACAGTGAGTACAGGTGATGTAACATATGATGGTAGAACTGTAGAACTGACTATGACAGTGAGTACAGGTGATGTAACATATGATGGTAGAACTGTAGAACTGACTATGACAGTGAGTACAGGTGATGTAACATATGATGGTAGAACTGTAGAACTGACTATGACAGTGAGTACAGGTGTTTTAACATATGAGGGTAGAACTGACTATGACAGTGAGTACAGGTGATGTAACATATGATGGTAGAACTGTAGAACTGACTATGACAGTGAGTACAGGTGATGTAACATATGAGGGTAGAACTGACTATGACAGTGAGTACAGGTGATGTAACATATGAGGGTAGAACTGTAGAACTGACTATGACAGTGAGTACAGGTGATGTAACATATGAGGGTAGAACTGACTATGACAGTGAGTACAGGTGATGTAACATATGAGGGTAGAACTGTAGAACTGACTATGACAGTGAGTACAGGTGATGTAACATATGAGGGTAGAACTGTAGAACTCACTGTTAACTGTAGCACACACACATTTCAGACAGCATGTGGCTGTGATCTATATGTGGTTTGTCCGCAATGACATTTGACCTCTGACATGGCCACTGGTCTTACCCTCATTACTACATCCTTCTTCCTCCTTCTCCATTTATCACTGTCTGATGAGTCTCTCCGCCATGTTGTTGCTGTGGTAGATACAGGTATAGAAGAGAAGTGAAGAGAGGTAACGGTATATTTGTTGTATTACATGATCAATTATTCATTTAAATCATGTTGTCTTTTGTTTGAAGGAACGTTTGACACATTTTCTTAACAGTGTTACCTCTAGTGTGATCTCTCTCTAACTTCTCTGCTACATCATGTCGGCCTATCTCCCTCAGGATCCAGATTGTGATCACCACAGCTTCCTCAGCGTCGTCACTCTCCACCATCTGATCCACTGTGTCCTGTCTGTCAGTGTTATCCAGCTTGCTCTCTGGAATGTGAGGAATGCCAAATATCCTGCCACTAGACTGAAATTTCTTCAGCTGATCTTCAGTGAGCTCTTGCAGACTGGTCAGCAGTAGAACTGGAAAGAGAGAAACAGGGAAACAGAGGGGAAGACAGGAGGGGATAGAGAGTTATTATGAAGTCAGTAGAATGTTATTCCTGGTTAGACCTACACTGAACTGTGATGGTGATGTATAGATTTATGTACATTGTTGTTATGTTACCTCTAGTGTAATCTCTCTCTAACTTCTCTGCCAGATCATCCAGATTCCTCCTCCTCAGGATCTTCAGTGTGTTCCTCACAGCTCTCTCAGGGCCGTATCTCTTCACCATCTGAACCACTGTGTCCTGTCTGTCAGTGTTCTCCAGCTGACTCTCTGGGATGAGAGGAAAGCCTAACATCCTGCCACTAGTCAGGTAAGACTGGAATCTCCTTAACTCATATGGGTTTATCTCCTCCAGAGTGGTCAGCAGCAGAGCTGGAACATCCAATGTTTTCTAAAACAACAAAGATAACAACAGTGAGGAAGGAATAAAAAACCTGACAACTGAAATAAAATAAAGAACCTGATTATATTCATATTGTTAAGACGTACTAGAATATTTATACTGGTCTCTCAATATCTCATATCATCATGAAATACATTACATTAGGAACTTACACACACACATGCACACACACGCACACACACGCACACATGCACACATGCACACACACTCACACACACGCACACATGCACACACACGCACACACACGCACACACGCACAAACGCACACACATTCACACACACACGCACTTACCTAGTAACCTACCTACCTTTCCCACATTCAGCATCTCCAGCCTAGAGATCACAGTCTCCAGACTACGACACTTCTCTCCAGACGGGGTCAACCTGGAAACAGGAAACAGTCACACACTGTTCTGTTCCCCTACTACACCACCACATGCTGTGGTCACTACACTGTTCTGTTCCCCTACTACACCACCACATGCTGTGGTCACTACACTGTTCTGTTCCCCTACACCACCACCACATGCTGTGGTCACTACACTGTTCTGTTCCCCTACACCACCACTACATGCTGTGGTCACTACACTGTTCTGTTCCCCTACACCACCACCACATGCTGTGGTCACTACACTGTTCTGTTCCCCTACACCACCACTACATGCTGTGGTCACTACACTGTTCTGTTCCCCTACACCACCACTACATGCTGTGGTCACTACACTGTTCTGTTTCCCTACACCACCACTATATGCTGTGGTCACTACACTGTTCTGTTCCCCTATACTCCTAAATAATTACAGCATCTAAACAGTGGACTGCATGTATACTGACACCATCTAAACAGTGGACAGCATGTACACTGACACCATCTAAACAGTGGACTGCATGTATACTGACACCATCTAAACAGTGGACTGCATGTATACTGACACCATCTAAACAGTGGACTGCATGTACACTGACACCATCTAAACAGTGGACTGCATGTACACTGACACCATCTAAACAGTGGACAGCATGTATACTGACACCATCTAAACAGTGGACTGCATGTATACTGACACCATCTAAACAGTGGACTGCATGTATACTGACACCATCTAAACAGTGGACTGCATGTACACTGACACCATCTAAACAGTGGACTGCATGTACACTGACACCATCTAAACAGTGGACTGCATGTACACTGACACCATCTAAACAGTGGACTGCATGTATACTGACACCATCTAAACAGTGGACTGCATGTACACTGACACCATCTAAACAGTGGACTGCATGTACACTGACACCATCTAAACAGTGGACTGCATGTACAGTGACACCATCTAAACAGGGGACTGCATGTACACTGACACCATCTAAACAGTGGACTGCATGTACACTGACACCATCTAAACAGTGGACTGCATGTACAGTGACACCATCTAAACAGGGGACTGCATGTACACTGACACCATCTAAACAGTGGACTGCATGTACACTGACACCATCTAAACAGTGGACTGCATGTATACTGACACCATCTAAACAGTGGACTGCATGTACACTGACACCATCTAAACAGTGGACTGCATGTACAGTGACACCATCTAAACAGGGGACTGCATGTACACTGACACCATCTAAACAGTGGACTGCATGTACACTGACACCATCTAAACAGTGGACTGCATGTATACTGACACCATCTAAACAGGGGACTGCATGTACACTGACACCATGTGATGAATAGAAATAGACATCTGTTACAAAACACCATAAAGACTGAATAATGACATGCAGCGACTGCCATTGATTAGAGCTACATTAGTTGATGCTTCTTGATGACAAATTGACACCTGAAATGGGACTGAAACTGTCCCAGGAACATCTGGATGGTCAATTTACTAGACTAGACTACAATGTGTATTGCCATGAACTTCTGATAGGCTGAACCAGTGACCAGTGGTTTAAGCTGAAAAAATGCGCTCCTGCAACAGCTGCATAGTGTGGATCCCAGCCTATAGAATAACAGCTGCATAGTGAGGATCCCAGCCTATAGAATAACAGCTGCATAGTGAGGATCCCAGCCTATAGAATAACAGCTGCATAGTGTGGATCCCAGCCTATAGAATAACAGCTGCATAGTGTGGATCCCAGCCTATAGAATAACAGCTGCATAGTGAGGATCCCAGCCTTTAGAATAACAGCTGCATAGTGTGGATCCCAGCCTATAGAATAACAGCTGCATAGTGTGGATCCCAGCCTATAGAATAACAGCTGCATAGTGAGGATCCCAGCCTATAGAATAACAGCTGCATAGTGAGGATCCCAGCCTATGGAATAACAGCTGCATAGTGAGGATCCCAGCCTATGGAATAACAGCTGCATAGTGTGGATCCCAGCCTATAGAATAACAGCTGCATAATGTGGATCCCAGCCTATAGAATAACAGCTGCATAGTGTGGATCCCAGCCTATAGAATAACAGCTGCATAGTGTGGATCCCAGCCTATAGAATAACAGCTGCATAGTGAGGATCCCAGCCTATAGAATAACAGCTGCATAGTGTGGATCCCAGCCTATAGAATAACAGCTGCATAGTGAGGATCCCAGCCTATAGAATAACAGCTGCATAGTGAGGATCCCAGCCTATAGAATAACAGCTGCATAGTGAGGATCCCAGCCTATAGAATAACAGCTGCATAGTGTGGATCCCAGCCTATAGAATAACAGCTGCATAGTGTGGATCCCAGCCTATAGAATAACAGCTGCATAGTGCGGATCCCAACCTATAGAATAAAATTGAGGCTTTTTTTCCTAAAACTTTTGATAGGCTTAAAGGGCCAATCTGTAGTTGCTACATCCATTTTTGGACTTATAAATTATAAATACAGTACCAGTCAAAAGTTTGGGCACTCCTCATTCAAGGGTTTTTCTTTATTTGTACTATTTTCTACATTGTAGAATAATAGTGAAGACATCAAAACTATGAAATAACACATATGGAATCATGTAGTAACCAAACAAAGTGTTGAACAAATCAAAATATTTGTTGTATTTGAGATTCTTCAAGTAGCGACCCTTCAAGTAGCGACCCTTTGCCCTTTGCCTTGATGACAGCCTTAACAGAGTAGACTGGCTAACTCCGTAGTTTTGGGGTCATGCTCAGGTTAAACACTTTGGCTAATCTATACTTCCATATTTCCAAGTCCTATTCTTGAAGATCAAGGGGTATAACATTATTGGAATGACTGGAAATCTGATAGACTTTGGTTTTTAATGTAAATATATAATTGAATCATATTATTATATGAAGTGGAAAGTGATGGTTAAGAAGAAGCCTACATAACCACCACAAAGTAAAATGTAACATCCATATATGGCCAGCTATGTAAACATTAACATTGATTTATCCTGCAATAGATGTCGTTCAAATGTTAACATACATTATTGTCTTCTTCTAATGGCTCTTCAGGGGAAAGTCATCTAAAAGTAACGGAACGTAATCAGATTACATTACTGAGTTTGGGGGTAATCCAAAAGTTACGTTACCGACAGATAATTTGTAACTGTAACGGATCACATTTAGAAAGTAACCTTCCCAACCCTGACGGTTTATTTGAGCCAACCCATAATTCGCACCCTGGACTAATATCCTCTATGTTCACTCACATTCCATAAGAGGTGATGGACGGTTCGCTGGACGTCTCTTCACTCTCCTTCCCTGCTGGCTTCTGTTCCTTCTCAGAGGCAGCTACCACCTACACACACACACACACACACACACACACAGTCTGTCTTGTCTGAAGTCTTCTTTTTACTGAGGACCACACCAGGTTAGGGTCTAGGCGTGTAATAAAACTTAATGGATGAGAGAGTCATTGTTGAGAACACTAGTTCTCTTGACAACATCACTTGATTGTAAATCGCAACAGTTTACCAGTTAATTAACGTTGCAAAGTAAATTATAAACGAGTTCTGCTTTCTTCACTCGTTCGAATGACGTGCCAAGTACTAGCTATGAATTAATATGATATTACTGCGTTATGAATTCATAGCAAGATTAGAATATATAGTTCGTAGGCCTACATTAATGTCTATTACATCACATGTTATTGCATTTCATCATGTAAATCACTATTTCCGTTACTTTGATCGAGTCAATCTCGCACTTCCATGTTGCTGTAAATCAAATATGAAACGGATACAATGTAGCCTACTTAACTGTATCAACAACCTTTTTCAGGGACGTTTACAGATAAAATAGTAACATACTAAGTTTTCCTTTCCGAACTATATTGTCTTACTTTTGATGAGTCCATTTTCAGACACTCCAGGCGCAGCCAGCCGAATGGAAAATAATGAAGCCCGATGGCAGAGCGCTACAGTTTCCTTTCGTTTTGAGCAGCCCAGCTCATCCCATGACACATCCTACCAAAGGTCTCTAGTAGTGCGTCGCCCTCTTGTGGACAAACTGACAACAAACCAAAATAGGTCTGAGAGAAAGTCAAGAGACCATGGTTAAACCATTCTAATCTAGCTGCGAAGTCGATATAACATCTCTGATTATACCCTCCTGATTCAGGGAATCCTCCAACAGTGATTTTGGGAAAACTAGGGAATTTATTAAAATATTCAGCAATTTTGCAACCCTATCTCTAGGGCCCCCTGGTGGTTCAGCAGGACATTACACTGTAATGTGGGTGAAGAGGAAGAGGAGGAGCCATGGGCATGTGATGCTGTGAGGGAGGAATGCGAGAGAGATATATATACAATATGACATTTGAAATGTCTTTATTCTTTTGGAACTTCTGTGAGTGTAATGTTTTCTCTGTAATTTTTATTCTTTATCTACTTAACATGTGTTTCCAATGCTGAGAGAGTATATATGTATATTCATACCTGTTGTCGTGTTATCATCAGACAGGTCAATTCATATCTGTTGTCATTAATATTATTATCATCGGACAGGGCAATTGTAGAAATTTATGATAGTATAAATGTAAATGAATGAATGATGCATTTGTAGCATTTGTAGCATGAAGTGAGTTGATGACCATGTTTCTGGGGTGGATATGAATTTTGACGTGAAAATACACTGAACAGAAACATAAATGCAACATGTAAAGTGTTGCTCCCATGTTTCATGAACTGAAATAAAAGATCCCAGAAATGATCCAAACTC
>NW_027260354.1:0-11558 GCF_045791955.1 Oncorhynchus clarkii lewisi
GAAACAGACACCTTTATGCATTCAGTATGTCAAAAACAGGTAATGATTAAGTCAATCTCTCCTCCACTTTGAGCCATGAGATGCAGTGGGGAGAACAAGTATTTGAAACACTGCCGATTTTGCAGGTTTTCCTACTAACAAAGCATGTGGAGGTCTGTCATTTGTATCATAGGAACACTTCAACTGTGAGAGACGGAATCTAAAACAAAAATTTAGAAAATCACATTGTGTGATTTTTAAGTGATTGTTTCTATATGTACAGCTACACTATAACATGTTTGCAACCAAATGTAACTTAAATATGACATTGTGTGTAATTGCACGCAATGTGCAGTGTTGTTGGTGAAGGTCCAATATAAAAAATGCAAGTTCATGAAGTTGCAGCCTGTGTTCTCTTATGGAGATTTCATCAATCAAGGTGAATATATGAACTGTCTGATGTATTTTCGTAATTGAACCCTTGATTTGCGTCAGACCCATTATGTTGCCCCCTAGGTGGCTTTATCTCCCTCTATTCTGATAAGTCACTCTTTTTTGGACTGCCCTCTGCAGCACAAATACACATTTTTTTATGATTCCCAAACTGAGAAGGAGGAGGATGTCCTGCTAGACCTGATTGAGGCCAATCCAGACCTGTGTCTCACAATCAAAGATCTTGATTGAAGGTGTCTTTCTTCAGTTTCACATGCTATCAAATAACATGAATGTATAGATTGATTGCTTCGAACCATTGTCCCGCTCGTCAAGTGATTTAGACCTGATATCTCCAGAAAGACCATTTAAAAAAGGCCTTAGGAGTAATGCTAACTGATGTTGGATGTTGATAATCCCATTTCTGTGTCTTCTCTTCGTGGAGATTCCGACAGCATAAACCAACTCTAAATTGTTGTTGTCTTAATAGATGGTCCAAGATGGTGGGTGGGCAAGACGTATTAGAAGAGTACCAGACAACCAAAACATTGGACCATAGAACTAGGAGAGAGATGATTGCCATTTTAGTCAGCCACATGAAAGAGATGCATGGGTAAGCTTCTCATTAGCCAATCTGGCCACAAACAATGGATCAAAACAATCAAACTATACATTCATGTTATTTGGCATCATTATGAGACTGTAGAAAGATACAGTAGCTTATTTGGAGTGTGTCTGCTTTATTGTTTTTGAGCAGGAGGCTTCACATTCTTCAACAGAGAGAATGTTATGCTCTTGGAATTGTGACTCTCTTTCCTTCATTGAGAGATCCTTTTTCTGTCAAAGGATATATATAAGTGCTGGTAGACCATGCTTGTGGTAATATTTTGACACTTGTTCTGTGGACTGAATGGGGAATCAAACAGTCATAGAATCAAGTCTAAAAATAATAACCATTTAACTCCCTTGTTGGTAATCTTTTCCACAATCTAAGGAACACTTATATGATCCTGACAGAGGCAAAGTATATCTGAATTATCACCTGAAGACACATCAAGAAGAGTATTTCACCCCAGTCGGAAGGCCCAACTGATAGGAGGAAGACTGACCTGCACCACCAGCAAGGAGGCCATATCATTCCTTGTCCACTCGGCCAATGAAAAATAAATGAAGGAGGTGTTCCAGTATCGCCAGGAGCTAGTTTATAGTCCAGACAGAAGCACAGATGTCCTCACAGTCTTTCCCAGGTTTCTGGACATCAAAGGATTGGTGAGTGATGTAGTATGTAGTATGTCTTGGAATCAGAACTACAGGCTATTTGTCTGAGATTGAGAACATGATTTGTGTTGGTCAAGAAGTTGAGTTGGTCCACTTTGTTTAAGCGAATCAGTACTTTCTGCTGATGTTTTACGATGAAACATCTGCTAAGCTCCTTGAAAAGTAGGACACTGTATTGAAGCCTAAAGTCATCAAACTGGCAAAATCCCTGACTACGACCACTGATTTTTGTTGCCTCCTGCAGAAAAACTACCAGAGAATGACAATGAAACCAGTAAGTGGATTCTCTCATGGACAGTGCAATATTTCAAACTCAGTGATATTGTTTTATGTGATTTGGGGTCTTGGCCTTTTCTTGCACTAAGACTGGGACAATGATATGTCCTCCCTGATGCTGCTTCTGCTTCATCTCATCCCACCACCAGCAGGAGGGAAGAAGACCAAGATCAGTGCCAGTGATGCTGTGGGTAGACTAGTGCACTTTCATAAGGTAAGAAGAGACAGTAATTGTTGTGTAATTACTTTATTGGGTTGCATCTTCGTTGTCTTAACATGTGGAGAGGGACTTAAAAAGATCCATTGTGTGTTGCAGTCATGCTGCAGCATTTGAAGACCATCTTGATGGGAACCATGGTCAACAGTCATACCCCCTTGTCATTGGAAGAAGACACAGCAAGATTGACAAATACTACATTGTGGTGGACAAGAGGCTTGTTCCCTGCCAGGAAATTAGTGGTCTGTGTGCGTTTGATGAAATGTTCAAAGCCCACTTTGTCGTTAACCTGACATATGATGATGCTCTTGTCAACTTCTTCACATTTGCGCAGACAACCATCTACAACATTGATGTAGGCAAAACAAGAGAGGCCACCAAGCATGATAGATTTGAGGACACAACTTCTTAAGTAGATACATATACAGTACCAGTCAAAAGTTTGGACAAACCTACTCATTCAAGGGTTTTCATTTATGTGTACTATTTTCTACATTGTAGAATAATAGTGAAGACATCACAGCTATGAAATAACACATGTAGTAACCAAAAAAGTGTAAAACAAATCAAAATCTATTTTATATTCTTCAAAGTAGCCACCCTTTGCCTTGATAACAGCTTTGCACACTCTTGGCATTCTCTCAACCAGCTTCATGAGGTAGTCACCTGGAATGCATTTCAATTAACAGGTGTGCCTTGTTAAATGTTAATTTGTGGAATTTCTTTCTTTCTTAATGCATTTGAGCCAATCAGTTGTGTTGCGACAAGGTTAAGGTGGTATACAGAAGATAGCCCTATTTGGTAAAACCCCAAGTCCATATTATGGCAAGATCTCAAATATCTCAAATATAAGTAAGTATTCTCCAAACAAAAAAGACTTACAGTTTGTTCTATACTGGGTTTTCTTAAATGTCTCCCATACAGGGATTTTATTTTTTACAATAGTTTTTTTTACAATCACTTTGGCACTAATTTCAGAACCTTGATGTCATTTTTCAAAACTCTAGACACAAAACTAGACACAAAACTCACAACCAATGATCAACATGCACATTTTTCAAAACTTAACCTCAAAGTATTACCATTTCAAAATGCAATTCACACATTACATCTGAGATGACTGTCTATTCATTTCATTACAATGATCAAACTATCAATTGATAAAACTGCTCAAAATGATAAGTAACTGTTGCATTACTCTTAATGCGTAGTTTTATGGAAACTGACAAACAATATTCCATGTTTAGATCATGAAAGTTTCAGGATAACGAGATCCATTGACACCAATTACCGTGGAATATGAACCAATTGGACTACATTATCTATGGCTGTAATATTTCATCATCATTCTTTACAAGACACTGTCCCATGTACCACTTTTCCAGACTATGTTTTCAGATTTGACATTACTGTACACTCACCAGCCACTTTATTAGGTACACCTATCTTGTACTGGGTAGGACCCCCTTTTGCCTACACAACAGCCTGAATTATTCATGGTGTTGTACGTTAACTTGTCATTCTGCACACCACTGTTTTAAACAGCTGTTATTTGAGCATTTGTGGCCTTTCTGTTAGCTTGAATGAGTCTGGACATTCTCCTCTGACCTCTCTCATTAACAAGGTGTTTTGCCCACAGAAATGTCGCTCACTGAATGTGTTTTGTTTATCGCACCATTCTCTGTAAACTATAGAGACTGTAGTGCGTAAAAATCCCAGGAGGGCAGCTGTTTCTGAGGTGCTGGAATCACCATGTGTGGCATCAGCAATCATACCACAGTCAAAATTGCTTAGATTACTCATCTTGCCTGTTCTAATGTTTGGTCGAACAACACCTAAAGCGTTCCACTCTATATACTCTATATATTGAGTAGCAGGCAGCCACATGATTCGCTGTTCGAATGTAATGTTCCTTGATGAGCTAAATCAGGTCTGTAGAGCTGATGGCATGACCCATGTCATTGTGTGGGATAATGTCATTTTGTAGCTAATTATTTTTGCTTTGATTCAAAGAAACCTGTTGTGATTTTATTGTATTTCATCAATACATTTCTAATTTTGTTCAATGATTCCACTGTCTCTGTAGTGTTCTCTCTACTAGTCCTTTTACAGTGATGTATTTACGTGTAGTAGCATAATGAAACATGTGTCACATATTTTGTACTACAATATTTAATGATTGTACGAACAACTACACAGTGAAACTATCGGTATCTTCTGTGTGAGTGATTTAAATGAATGTTCCTATGGTATTTCATGATAAATGAGTTATTTGAACCAATGATGCTGCAAGTGTAAGGTTTCTTTAAAGATATGAATGCACAATGAAATGTTTTGAACATTCGACAGCCTGTGTTACAAGTGATGACCATTTTGAGTTTTGTGTCTAGAGTTTTGAAAAATGACCACAATGTTCTGAAATTAGTGCCAAAGTGATTGTAAAAAACTGTAAATGTAACCTTTATTTAGTAAACTCACCTCATCCCAACCACCAATGTGTAGCATCCTAGGGTGATGCATGGCATAACCAATTTATGCCAGAACACTCACAACACATCAGCTACCATGGTGGAGATGAGGATGATTTGGTGGCCATGATGGAAATGGGGCCAGGTTAGGAATATGGCCAGGACACCAGGTTAACACCTATACTCTTACCATAAGTGCCATAGATCTTAAGGGATCACAGAGAGTCAGGATGTGTTGTGTGTGTGTGTGTGTGTGTGTGTGTGTGTGTGTGTGTGTGTGTGTGTGTGTGTGTGTGTGTGTGTGTGTGTGTGTGTGTGTGTGTGCATGTTTTGGCGCACAGTATGCTTGTGTCTGTGTGTGTGTGTGTGTGTGTGTCTGTGTGTGTGTGTGTGTGTGTGTGTGTGTGTGTGTGTGTGTGTGTGTGTGTGTGTGTGTGTGTGTGTGTGTGTGTGTGTGTGTGTGTGTGTGGGTGTGTGTGTGTATGTTTTGGCGCACAGCAGTGGTGGCCTCAATGTGTGATCTAATGGGCTTTCAACAGCATCAGATGACATTAAGACTACAACACAAATGCACATCAACACACAAAACCCACTCTCCAACTAATTGACTAAATTATATGAAATTTGGGCTGTTTTTCAGAGATCAAGGAGGATAAGCCTGTACACTTCAATTGAATAAATGTATGTGATCAAGTCTCTAGGTGGATGTGCTGCCTGTCTGAGCATCGGCTGCTGGTTGATTGTTTGAGACTTTGTCTGCATGTGCCACGGTGGCTCAGGGTTTTATTGGCTATGCTTGAGGAACATGTCTTGGTGTGAGTCAGCAAACCACACACCCATGCATACACTGAGAAAATTATGAGTTCTACCCCACCCCTACCGCTTCTTCAGAATACCCCCCAGCCAATGCACCTTAAAATGTTGATTTCCACCTTAATAGACATAGCCAAACATAATTATTTTTCATGACATAGCCATAAACAATAACTGGTAATGTTGCACAGTTTTACAAAGGTCTGGAACTCACCTTTCTGGTAAAAATGTGTTTAATAAATTGCTGAGGTGTACTCACTTGTCACGACTTCCGCCAAAGTCGGTCCCTCTCCTTGTTGGGGCGGCGTTCGGCGGTTGACGTCACCAGCCTTCTAGCCACCGCCGATCCACTTTTAATTTTCCATTTGTTTTGTCTGTGTCTTACACACCTGGCTTCACTTATATAATTACTTTGTAATTATACTTTGTAAATCGGTCCGTTATTGTGGGCTCGAATATTTGCCTTGTATTTTTGTATTTTGAGTAAAGTACGTTGATTACTCAGTTCCCTGAGCTGACAAGGTACAAATCTGTCGTTCTGCCCCTGAACATGCAGTTAACCCACTGTTCCTAGGCCATCATTGAAAATAAGAATTTGTTCTTAACTGACTTGCCTAGTTAAATAAAGGTAAAATAAAAATACATTTTAATGGACAAGAAATGTGCTATTCTTTCAAGAACAAGGAAATGTATAAGTGACCCCAAACTTTTGAATGGTGGTGGCTTGTGGGCGTCCTATTCAGGCATCAACACAACAAAATGTGGAAAATTAATGCACAGTGCCTTCAGAAAGTATTCATACACCTTGACATATTCCACATTTTCTGTTACAGCCTGAATTCAAAATGTATTTATTTTAAAACATTGTCACCCATCTACACACAATACCCCATAATGACAAAGTGAAAACATGTTTTTAGAAATGCATATATGTCAATAAACAAATAAGTTCCGCCAAACAGAAACCTGATAAAAAAAAGAATTTTAAAGAATGCTGTAAGTACAGAAATGGTTTGCTTTGTGTGAAATGAATATGCAATATGCAGTCAGTGACAACTGTGTGGAGTTTGTTAAAGCTTAATTACAGTGTTATAGGCAATATGTCCTGAGATGATCCAATGATCTTCTATGTAGAATAACTTTTCACATTCTAACGACTCTTGTGTGGCTTGTGAGTGCTTGTGTTCTTAAGAGTCTCTGCTTTTCATAGATGGGTCATAATAGTTTGTAGCTAAAACCATTCAGACTTTCAGACAGATGTTTTTGTGATAGGAATGGTTTTTGGGATCCACACTTGTCTCACAAACACGGCCGTTAATCACACAGATTAATTGTTGGTAGCAATGGAAGCAGAAGAAATTGACTAATCCAATCAAACACACAATGTTTAAGAGAGGTTAGAAGTCAAAAACGTGCCAGCGATACCGTGGGACTCAAACAAAACACTTTTGAATGTAGTTTTTATGACGGTGCATTGAGCTATTGTTGCTTCAGACATCACGTGGCTTTGACAGAACATTTCCACTAGTTTGTTGCTCCCTGTAAACTCAGCCTATAGGGGTGCTAGATGGTTGGAGTTGTCAGCAAAGCAGCATGACAGAAATATTATGTCAAGTTTTCAAACTACTGGTAGTTTCTTTGAGAAGACATATAAAGCGATCCTTGCATTTGAACAACAGCATAAATACACCTATTATACTTTTGCATGTCAAAAACCAATGACCACTGCTGCAAATGCTGCCACTGTTTTGATCAGGTTAGATTAAACTATTTAAAATGAGCAGTCAACTCACAAATAAACTAGTGCACTAGGGAGAATGCAACAAGCATACAGATGCAATAAGTGAAAACACATTATCTAACTGTGGATAGCTAGCTAACATAATGTCACAAAGCATGATGCGCAAGCCAATTAATGTTCATTCTGAAATAACTTCATATTTACGAGTTAGTCAGATATGAGTTTAGAAAGACTTGAAATTGGCATGGGAGCTAACTAGCTAGCATATAACAGCTAGCTATAGCTAGCTATCTGCTTATCAATTTACTGGTTAATTTGTCCCAAACAGTCAACCAAACAATTTCTCAAAATGTTTCTTAAAATTACTGTAGTAATGACCTAGTTTTGTGCTGTTTTAGTCAACACAATATGTCACCATGTCATCTATAGTAGAACCTGATTAACAACATAAGGGGCAAACAATCAAATTGGCCATGCTTTTTTGTCCTACCAGATCCGTGATGAGAAGGTTCTAGCTAGTGTATCCCTCTGTCCTTTGACTCTTGTTGGATGTACATAGTTGTCCAGTTTTTCAGGTCCCAGGCTCCTATGACAGTTATGATTATTAATGTACAATTTAATTACAATTAGCTTTTTGCTTTCGCACCATCTTTACCTGACAGAGCAGATCTACTGTAGTTTCACGAGCGGAAATAAGTTGTCTGGCGCGAGAGACTCATTGGGAGAAGGAAACTAGAGCAGACCCAGAAGTTCTGACTGAACGGATGCATTTGAGCACCCCAGGACTGTCCATTTACTTTGTGTTGTTCTAATTTATGCTATGTGGGCTGTGCATCCAGGCCCTGGTTAACAACGTTCTCCATGACTTGTTGAACCGGTTCATGTTTGTCCACCTCGACGACGTCCTCGTCTTCTCCCGCTCAGCTCAAGAACACTTGCTCCACGCCCGAGAACCAGCTTTTTGTGAAAGCAGAAAAGTGCTAATTCCATCACTCCACCATCTCCTTCCTTGGTTAGGGTTAGCCCCCCTTCTTCTCACATCATCTTAACGCCACATAGAGGAATTACGCAGAGGGTATGGCTGTTCACCCCATTTTCCCCTGTGCATTTATACCTGTATTCTCTGTTTGTATGTTGCCAGTTTGTCTCGTCAAGCCTACCAGCGTGTTTTTATTACTCCTGTTTCCTTGAGCCCCTGATTTCTAGTTTTCCCGGTTTTTCATAACTCTGCCTGCCCTGACCCTGAGCCTGCCAGATGTGCTGTACCTTTTTCCACTGCCCTGGATACTGACCTCTGCCTGCCCCTGACCCTGAGCCTGCTGCTCTGTACCTTTCGGATTCTGCCCTGGACTACTGACCCCTGCCTGCCCTTGACCTCCCCTTTTCCTGCCCCCTGTTTATATAATAAACGTCTGTTTGGGTCTTTACCTGAGCCGTGATAGATTCTAGATATCCGGATATCCAGATATTAAATAATGATGTTGATGATATCATTTGAATTGTGAAATAATGACTAACAGCATAGGGAGTGCATACTGTACATATTCCTATGTGTGTGTGATCCTTACGGGAATTGAACCTACAATGATAGTGTAGCTAGCGCCACACTAATTTGTGGTGAGGACGAGATCCTCTGGATAAGAGCTATAGGAGGACAGTGGTTTGGAAATGCATTATTAATATCACTGCTTGCTCTATCAGAAAGTAGGTTGCCCATCTTTGATGTTACGTAGGTCGAAACACCACATTTTATCAATTTATAAAGCCCTATTGCAAAAACTCCCTCATTAGCTGACATCTTTACTTAGCAATAGAAATACAAGTTACCATACAGCTAACTCTGGAAATTCCATTTGTTGCTACAGACTTATAAAAAACAGCCATTAGTTTCTATGTATGATGTTCCCATCATAGCACTGAGACTGCAATTGTGAATGTGGTAAATTACCTTTTAATGGCGTCAGACCGAGGCTCTGCATCTGTCCTCGTGCTCCTAGACCTTAGTGCTGCTTTTGATACCATCAATCACCACATTATTTTGGAGAGATTGGAAACCCAAATTGGTCTACATGGACAAGTTCTGGCCTGGTTTAGATCTTTTCTGTCAGAAAGATATTAGTTTGTCTCTGTGGATGTTTTGTCCTCTGACAAATCAACTGTACATTTCGGTGTTCTTCAAGATACCGTTTTAGGACCACTATTGTTTTCACTATATATTTTACCTCTTGGTGATGTCATTCAGAAACATAATGTTAACTTTCACTGCTATGCGGATGACATACAGCTGTACATTTCGATGAAACATGGTGAAGCCCCAAAATTGCCCTCCCTGGAAGCCTGTGTTTCAGATATAAGGAAGTGGATGGCTGCAAATGTTCTACTTTTAAACTCGGACAAAACAGAGATGCTTGTTCTAGGTCCCAAGAAACAAAGAAATCTTCTGTTGAATCTGACAATTAGTCTTGATGGTTGTACAGTCTTCTCAAATAAAACTGTGAAGGACCTCAGCGTTACTCTGGACCCTGATCTCTCTTTTGATGAACATTTCAAGGACAGCTTTTTTCCATCTACGTAACATTGCCAAATTCAGAAACTTTCTGTCCATAAATGATGCAGAAAAATTAATCCATGCTTTTGTCACTTCTAGGTTAGACTACTGCAATGCTCCACTTTCCAGCTACCCGGATAAAGCAATAAATAAACTTCAGTTAGTGCTGAACACGTCTGCTAGAATCTTGACTAGATCCCAAAAATGTGATCATATTACTCCAGTGCTAGCCTCTCTACACTGGCTTCCTGTTAAGGCAAGGGCTGATTTCAAGGTTTTACTGCTAACCTACAAAGCGTTACATGGGCTTGCTCCTACCTATCTTTCCGATTTGGTGCTGCCGTACATGCAGTGGGGCAAAAAAGTATTTAGTCCGCCACCAATTGTGCAAGTTCTCCCACTTAAAAAGATGAGGAGCCTGTAATTTTCATCATAGGTACACTTCAACTATGACAGACAAAATGAGAAAAAAAATCCAGAAAATCACATTGTAGGATTTTTTATGAATTTATTTGCAAATTATGGTGGAAAATAAGTATTTGGTCAATAAAAAAAGTTTATCTCAATACTTTGTTATATACCATTGTTGGCAATGACAGAGGTCAAACGTTTTCTGTAAGTCTTCACAAGGTTTTAACACACTGTTGCTGGTATTTTGGCCCATTCCTCCATGCAGATCTCCTCTAGAGCAGTGATGATTTGGGGCTGTTGCAGGGCAACACGGACTTTCAACTCCCTCCAAAGATTTTCTATGGGGTTGAGATCTGGAGACTGGCTAGGCCACTCCAGGACATTGAAATGCTTCTTACGAAGCCACTCCTTCGTTGCCCGGGCGGTGTGTTTGGGATCATTGCCATGCTGAAAGACCCAGCCACGTTTCATCTTCAATGCCCTTGCTGATGGAAGGAGGTTTTCACTCAAAATCTCACGATACATGGCCCCATTCAATCTTTCCTTTACACGGATCAGTCATCCTGGTCCCTTTGCAGAAAAACAGCCCCAAAGCATGATGTTTCCACCCCCATGCTTCACAGTAGGTATGGTGTTCTTTGGATGCAACTCAGCATTCTTTGTCCTCCAAACACGACGAGTTGAGTTTTTACCAAAAAGTTATATTTTGGTTTCATCTGACCATATGACATTCTCCCAATCTTCTTCTGGATCATCCAAATGCTCTCTAGCAAACTTCAGACGGACCTGGACATGTACTGGCTTAAGCAGGGGGACACGTCTGGCACTGCAGGATTTGAGTCCTTGGCGACGTAGTGTGTTACTGATGGTAGGCTTTGTTACTTTGGTCCCAGCTCTCTGCAGGTCATTCACTAGGTCCCCCCGTGTGGTTCTGGGATTTTTGCTCACCGTTCTTGTGATAATTTTGACCCCACGGGGTGAGATCTTGCGTGGAGCCCCAGATCGAGGGAGATTATCAGTGGTCTTGTATGTCTTCCATTTCCTAATAATTGCTCCCACAGTTGATTTCTTCAAACCAAGCTGCTTACGTAATGCAGATTCAGTCTTCCCAGCCTGGTGCAGGTCTACTATTTTGTTTCTGGTGTCCTTTGACAGGTCTTGGCCATAGTGAAGTTTGGAGTGTGACTGTTTGAGGTTGTGGACGGGTGTCTTTTATACTGATAACAAGTTCAAACAGGTGCCATTAATACAGGTAACAAGTGGAGGACAGAGGAGCCTCTTAAGAAGAAGTTACAGGTCTGTGAGAGCCAGAAATCTTGCTTGTTTGTAGGTGACCAAATACTTATTTTCCACCATAATTTGCAAATAAATTCATAAAAAATCCTACAATGTGAT
>NW_027260355.1:0-11510 GCF_045791955.1 Oncorhynchus clarkii lewisi
ACTTTAATGTTACCCCTTGTGTTCTTTGTAATAAATAATAATATATTTCTTTCTTTTTTTATTACATTTTTTTTATTTAAAGATGTCACGTGACTGTTGCAAATTGTAAAGGAGAGCTAAAAACAGTTATTTTATAAAATTCACAGTACCGGTCGAAAGTTTGGACACACCTGCTCATTCAAGGGTTTTTCTTAATTTTACTATTTTCTACATTGTAGATGTCACACCCTGACCTTAGTATTCTTTGTTTTCTTTTAATGTTTTGGTTAGGTCAGGGTGTCACAAGTTTGTGATCATGAAAAAGGAAACTATGACATATATTTTAAATCATGCACATGCACATGCAGCCACACACATAAGGATGGCTCTGCTGCAGAAAGACTGATCATGTTGATAGTGTCTTGATGCTGTAGTGTTTGATAGTGTCTTGATGCTGTAGTGGTTGATAGTGTCTTGATGCTGTAGTGTTTGATAGTGTCTTGATGCTGTATGTGTTTGATAGTGTCTTGATGCTGTAGTGTTTGATAGTGTCTTGATGCTGTAGTGTTTGATAGTGTCTTGATGCTGTAGTGTTTGATAGTGTCTTGATGCTGTAGTGTTTGATAGTGTCTTGATGCTGTAGTGGTTGATAGTGTCTTGATGCTGTAGTGTTTGATAGTGTCTTGATGCTGTATTGTTTGATAGTGTCTTGATGCTGTATGTGTTTGATAGTGTCTTGATGCTGTAGTGTTTGATAGTGTCTTGATGCTATAGTGGTTGATAGTGTCTTGATGCTGTAGTGTTTGATAGTGTCTTGATGCTGTATTGTTTGATAGTGTCTTGATGCTGTATGTGTTTGATAGTGTCTTGATGCTGTAGTGGTTGATAGTGTCTTGATGCTGTAGTGGTTGATAGTGTCTTGATGCTGTATTGTTTGATAGTGTCTTGATGCTGTATGTGTTTGATAGTGTCTTGATGCTGTATGTGTTTGATAGTGTCTTGATGCTGTAGTGGTTGATAGTGTCTTGATGCTGTAGTGGTTGATAGTGTCTTGATGCTGTAGTGGTTGATAGTGTCTTGATGCTGTATGTGTTTGATAGTGTCTTGATGCTGTATGTGTTTGATAGTGTCTTGATGCTGTATTGTTTGATAGTGTCTTGATGCTGTAGTGTTTGATAGTGTCTTGATGCTGTAGTGTTTGATAGTGTCTTGATGCTGTAGTGTTTGATAGTGTCTTGATGCTGTAGTGTTTGATAGTGTCTTGATGCTGTAGTGTTTGATAGTGTCTTGATGCTGTAGTGTTTGATAGTGTCTTGATGCTGTAGTGTTAGATAGTGTCTTGATGCTGTATTGTTAGATAGTGTCTTGATGCTGTAGTGTTAGATAGTGTCTTGATGCTGTAGTGTTAGATAGTGTCTTGATGCTGTAGTGTTAGATAGTGTCTTGATGCTGTAGTGTTTGATAGTGTCTTGATGCTGTAGTGGTTGATAGTGTCTTGATGCTGTAGTGGTTGATAGTGTCTTGATGCTGTAGTGTTAGATAGTGTTTGATAGTGTCTTGATGCTGTAGTGGTTGATAGTGTCTTGATGCTGTAGTGGTTGATAGTGTCTTGATGCTGTAGTGTTTGATAGTGTCTTGATGCTGTAGTGTTTGATAGTGTCTTGATGCTGTAGTGGTTGATAGTGTCTTGATGCTGTAGTGTTAGATAGTGTCTTGATGCTGTAGTGGTTGATAGTGTCTTGATGCTGTAGTGGTTGATAGTGTCTTGATGCTGTAGTGTTAGATAGTGTTTGATAGTGTCTTGATGCTGTAGTGTTTGATAGTGTCTTGATTCTGTAGTGTTTGATACTTTAATGTTACCCCTTGTGTTCTTTGTAATAAATAATAATATATTTCTTTCTTTTTTTATTACATTTTTTTTATTTAAAGATGTCACGTGACTGTTGCAAATTGTAAAGGAGAGCTAAAAACAGTTATTTTATAAAATTCACAGTACCGGTCGAAAGTTTGGACACACCTGCTCATTCAAGGGTTTTTCTTAATTTTACTATTTTCTACATTGTAGATGTCACACCCTGACCTTAGTATTCTTTGTTTTCTTTAATGTTTTGGTTAGGTCAGGGTGTCACAAGTTTGTGATCATGAAAAAGGAAACTATGACATATATTTTAAATCATGCACATGCACATGCAGCCACACACATAAGGATGGCTCTGCTGCAGAAAGACTGATACATGTTTGATAGTGTCTTGATGCTGTAGTGTTTGATAGTGTCTTGATGCTGTAGTGGTTGATAGTGTCTTGATGCTGTAGTGTTTGATAGTGTCTTGATGCTGTATGTGTTTGATAGTGTCTTGATGCTGTAGTGTTTGATAGTGTCTTGATGCTGTAGTGTTTGATAGTGTCTTGATGCTGTAGTGTTTGATAGTGTCTTGATGCTGTAGAGTTTGATAGTGTCTTGATGCTGTAGTGGTTGATAGTGTCTTGATGCTGTAGTGTTTGATAGTGTCTTGATGCTGTATTGTTTGATAGTGTCTTGATGCTGTATGTGTTTGATAGTGTCTTGATGCTGTATGTGTTTGATAGTGTCTTGATGCTGTAGTGGGTGATAGTGTCTTGATGCTGTAGTGGTTGATAGTGTCTTGATGCTGTAGTGTTTGATAGTGTCTTGATGCTGTATTGTTTGATAGTGTCTTGATGCTGTATGTGTTTGATAGTGTCTTGATGCTGTATGTGTTTGATAGTGTCTTGATGCTGTAGTGGTTGATAGTGTCTTGATGCTGTAGTGGTTGATAGTGTCTTGATGCTGTAGTGTTTGATAGTGTCTTGATGCTGTAGTGGTTGATAGTGTCTTGATGCTGTAGTGGTTGATAGTGTCTTGATGCTGTATGTGTTTGATAGTGTCTTGATGCTGTAGTGTTTGATAGTGTCTTGATGCTGTAGTGGTTGATAGTGTCTTGATGCTGTATTGTTTGATAGTGTCTTGATGCTGTAGTGTTTGATAGTGTCTTGATGCTGTAGTGTTTGATAGTGTCTTGATGCTGTAGTGTTTGATAGTGTCTTGATGCTGTAGTGTTTGATAGTGTCTTGATGCTGTAGTGTTTGATAGTGTCTTGATGCTGTAGTGTTTGATAGTGTCTTGATGCTGTAGTGGTTGATAGTGTCTTGATGCTGTAGTGTTTGATAGTGTCTTGATGCTGTAGTGTTAGATAGTGTTTGATAGTGTCTTGATGCTGTAGTGTTTGATAGTGTCTTGATGCTGTAGTGTTTGATAGTGTCTTGATGCTGTAGTGTTTGATAGTGTCTTGATGCTGTATGTGTTTTTTTACTGTCTAGGGGTTTTGTAGTTTTATGGGGTTGTTTACCATCTAGGTGTTTATGTATGTCTATGGGGTTGTTTACCATCTAGGTGTTTATGTATGTCTATGGGGTTGTTTACCATCTAGGTGTTTATGTATGTCTATGGGGTTGTTTACCATCTAGGTGTTTATGTATGTCTATGGGGTTGTTTACCATCTAGGTGTTTATGTATGTCTATGGGGTTGTTTACCATCTAGGTGTTTATGTATGTCTATGGGGTTGTTTACCATCTAGGTGTTTATGTATGTCTATGGGGTTGTTTACCATCTAGGTGTTTATGTATGTCTATGGGGTTGTTTACCATCTAGGTGTTTATGTATGTCTATGGGGTTGTTTACCATCTAGGTGTTTATGTATGTCTATGGGGTTGTTTACCATCTAGGTGTTTATGTATGTCTATGGGGTTGTTTACCATCTAGGTGTTTATGTATGTCTATGGGGTTGTTTACCATCTAGGTGTTTATGTATGTCTATGGGGTTGTTTACCATCTAGGTGTTTATGTATGTCTATGGGGTTGTTTACCATCTAGGTGTTTATGTAGGTCTATGGGGTTGTTTACCATCTAGGTGTTTATGTATGTCTATGGGGTTGTTTACCATCTAGGTGTTTATGTATGTCTATGGGGTTGTTTACCATCTAGGTGTTTATGTATGTCTATGGGGTTGTTTACCATCTAGGTGTTTATGTATGTTTATGGGGTTGTTTACCATCTAGGTGTTTATGTATGTCTATGGGGTTGTTTACCATCTAGGTGTTTATGTATGTCTATGGGGTTGTTTACCATCTAGGTGTTTATGTATGTCTATGGGGTTGTTTACCATCTAGGTGTTTATGTATGTCTATGGTTGCCTAGATTGGTTCTCAATTAGAGGCAGCTGTTTATCGTTGTCTCTGATTGGGAACAATATTTAGACAGCCATCTTCTTTGGGTATTTTGTGGATTATTGTCTATGTCTAGTTGCCTGTGTCTGCACTGGTATTTATATAGCTTCACGTTCGGTTTGTTGTTTTTGTATAGTTTGTTAATTAAGTGTTCTTAAGTGTTTCTTCGTCTTCATTTAAAGTATGTATTCATCTCATGCTGCCCCTTGGTCTCCTCCGTTCAACGAACGTGACAGTAGAATAATATCTAAGACTGTTACGGTGAGTGAATGAGGACCCAAAAGCGAACTAACTTAAACAGAGCTTCTTTAATAACCAAACATAGGTAGGCTCAGATAGACCGGCAGATTCCGACAGGACAGGACAAGGTTACAGCAAACATGACGATAGTCTGGCTCAGGCATGAAACACAACAAACAAGAATCCGACAAAGACAGGAGCAGAAACAGAGAGAGATATAGGGACCTAATCAGAGGGAAAAGGGGAACAGGTGGGAGAAGGGGTGACGAGGTAGTCAAGAGGAGACAAGGAACAGCTGGGGGAAAGCGGGGGAGAAAAGGTAACCTAATACGACCAGCAGAGGGAGACAGGGTGAAAGGAAAGGACAGAAAGACACAACATGACAATACATGACAGTACCCCCCCACTCACCGAGCGCCTCCTGGCGCACTCGAGGAGGAAACCTGGCGGCAACGGAGGAAATCCTCGATCAGCGCACGGTCCAGCACGTCCCGAGAGGGAACCCAACTCCTCTCCTCAGGACCGTACCCCTCCCAATCAACGAGGTACTGGTGACCACGGCCCCGAGGACGCATGTCCAAAATCCTGCGGACCCTGTAGATGGGTGCGCCCTCGACAAGGATGGGGGGGGGGGGGGGAAGACGAGCGGGGGCGCGAAGAACGGGCTTAATACAGGAGACATGGAAGACCGGGTGGACGCGACGAAGGTATCGCGGAAGAAGAAGTCGAACTGCGACAGGATTAATGACCCGAGAAATACGGAACGGACCAATGAACCGCGGGGTCAACTTGCGAGAAGCCGTCTTAAGGGGAAGGTTCTGAGTGGAGAGCCAAACTCTCTGACCGCGACAATATCTAGGACTCTTAGTTCTACGCTTATTAGCAGCCCTCACAGTCTGCGTCCTATAACGGCAAAGTGCAGACCTGACCCTCTTCCAGGTGCGCTCGCAACGTTGGACAAAAGCCTGAGCGGAGGGGACGCTGGACTCGGCGAACTGAGATGAGAACAGCGGAGGCTGGTACCCGAGGCTACTCTGAAAAGGAGATAGCCCGGTCGCAGACGAAGGAAGCGAGTTGTGGGCGTATTCTGCCCAGGGGAGCTGTTCTGACCAAGACGCAGGGTTGCGAAAAGAAAGACTGCGTAAGATGCGACCAATAGTCTGATTGGCCCGTTCTGCTTGACCGTTAGACTGGGGGTGAAAGCCGGAAGAGAGACTGACGGAAGCCCCAATCAAACGGCAAAACTCCCTCCAAAATTGAGACGTGAATTGCGGACCTCTGTCCGAAACGACATCTGACGGAAGGCCATGAATTCTGAAAACATTCTCGATGATGATTTGTGCCGTCTCTTTAGCAGAAGGAAGCTTAGCAAGGGGAATGAAATGAGCCGCCTTAGAGAACCTATCGACAACCGTAAGAATAACAGTCTTCCCCGCTGACGAAGGCAGTCCGGTGACAAAATCTAAGGCGATGTGAGACCACGGTCGAGAGGGAATGGGAAGCGGCCTGAGACGGCCGGCAGGAGGGGAGTTACCGGACTTAGTCTGCGCGCAGACCGAACAAGCAGCCACGAAACGACGCGTGTCATGCTCCCGGGTGGGCCACCAAAAACGCTGGCGAATGGAAGCAAGCGTACCCCGAACGCCAGGGTGGCCGGCTAACTTGGCAGAGTGAGCCCACTGAAGAACGGCCAGACGAGTAGGAACGGGAACGAAAAGAAGGTTCCTAGGACAAGCGCGCGGCGACGGAGTGTGAGTGAGCGCTTGCTTTACCTGCCTCTCAATTCCCCAGACAGTCAACCCGACAACACGCCCCTCAGGGAGAATCCCCTCGGGGTCAGTGGAGGCTACTGAAGAACTGAAGAGACGAGATAAAGCATCAGGCTTGGTGTTCTTAGAGCCCGGACGATAAGAAATCACGAACTCGAAACGAGCGAAAAACAGCGCCCAACGCGCCTGACGCGCATTAAGTCGTTTGGCAGAACGGATGTACTCAAGGTTCCTATGGTCAGTCCAAACGACAAAAGGAACGGTCGCCCCCTCCAACCACTGTCGCCATTCGCCTAGGGCTAACCGGATGGCGAGCAGTTCGCGGTTTCCCACATCATAGTTACGTTCCGACGGCGACAGGCGATGAGAAAAATACGCGCATGGGTGGACCTTGTCGTCAGAGAGGGAGCGCTGAGAAAGAATGGCTCCCACGCCCACCTCTGACGCGTCAACCTCGACAACGAACTGTCTAGAGACGTCAGGTGTAACAAGGATAGGAGCGGATGTAAAACGATTCTTGAGGAGATCAAAAGCTCCCTGGGCGGAAACGGACCACTTAAAGCACGTCTTGACAGAAGTAAGGGCTGTGAGAGGAGCTGCCACCTGACCGAAATTACGGATGAAACGACGATAGAAGTTCGCGAAGCCGAGAAAGCGCTGCAGCTCGACGCGTGACTTAGGGGCGGGCCAATCAATGACAGCTTGGACCTTAGCGGGATCCATCTTAATGCCTTCAGCGGAAATAACAGAACCGAGAAATGTGACGGAGGAGGCATGAAAAGTGCACTTCTCAGCCTTCACAAAAAGACAATTCTCTAAAAGGCGCTGGAGGACACGTCGAACGTGCTGAAGATGAATCTGGAGTGACGGTGAAAAAATCAGGATATCGTCAAGGTAAACGAAAACAAAGATGTTCAGCATGTCTCTCAGGACATCATTGACTAATGCCTGAAAGACAGCTGGAGCGTTAGCGAGGCCGAAAGGAAGAACCCGGTATTCAAAGTGCCCTAACGGAGTGTTAAACGCCGTCTTCCACTCGTCCCCCTCCCTGATGCGCACGAGATGGTAAGCGTTACGAAGGTCCAACTTAGTGAAAAACCTGGCTCCCTGCAGGATCTCGAAGGCTGAAGACATAAGAGGAAGCGGATAGCGATTCTTAACTGTTATGTCATTCAGCCCTCGATAATCTATGCAGGGGCGCAGAGACCCGTCCTTCTTCTTGACAAAAAAAAACCCCGCTCCGGCGGGAGAGGAGGAGGGGACTATGGTACCGGCGTCAAGAGCTACAGACAAATAATCCTCGAGAGCCTTACGTTCGGGAGCCGACAGAGAGTATAGTCTACCCCGGGGGGGAGTGGTTCCCGGAAGGAGATCAATACTACAATCATACGACCGGTGTGGAGGAAGAGAGGTGGCCCTGGACCGACTGAACACCGTGCGCAGATCGTGATATTCCTCCGGCACCCCTGTCAAATCACCAGGCTCCTCCTGTGAAGAAGAGACAGAGGAAACAGGAGGGATAGCAGACATTAAACATTTCACATGACAAGAGACGTTCCAGGAGAGGATAGAATTACTAGACCAATTAATGGAAGGATTATGACAAACTAGCCAGGGATGGCCCAAAACAACAGGTGTAAAAGGTGAACGAAAAATCAAAAAAGAAATGGTTTCGCTATGATTACCAGAAACAGTGAGGGTTAAAGGTAGCGTCTCACGCTGAATCCTGGGGAGAGGACTACCATCCAGGGCGAACAAGGCCGTGGACTCCCTTAACTGTCTGAGAGGAATGTCATGTTCCCGAGCCCAGGTCTCGTCCATAAAACAGCCCTCCGCCCCAGAGTCTATTAAGGCACTGCAGGAAGCTGACGAACCGGTCCAGCGTAGATGGACCGACAAGGTAGTGCAGGATCTTGAAGGAGAGACAGGAGTAGTAGCGCTCACCAGTAGCCCTCCGCTTACTGATGAGCTCTGGCTTTTACTGGACATGAAGTGACAAAATGACCAGCAGAACCGCAATAGAGACAGAGGCGGTTGGTGATTCTCCGTTCCCTCTCCTTAGTCGAGATGCGGATACCTCCCAGCTGCATAGGCTCAGCTCCCGAGCCGGCAGAGGAAGATGGTAGTGATGCGGAGAGGGGGGCGACGGAGAGCACGAGCTCCTTTCCACGAGCTCGGTGACGAAGATCAACCCGTCGCTCAATGCGAATAGCGAGTTCAATCAAGGAATCCACGCTGGAAGGAACCTCCCGGGAGAGAATCTCATCCTTTACCTCTGCGCGGAGACCCTCCAGAAGACGAGCGAGCAAGGCCGGCTCGTTCCAGCCACTGGAGACAGCAAGAGTGCGAAACTCAATAGAGTAGTCTGTTATGGATCGATTGCCTTGACATAGGGAAGACAGGGCCCTGGAAGCCTCCTCCCCAAAAACAGATCGATCAAAAACCCGTATCATCTCCTCCTTAAAGTCCTGATACTGGTTAGTACACTCAGCCCTTGCCTCCCAGATTGCCGTGCCCCACTCACGAGCCCGTCCAGTAAGGAGAGATATGACGTAGGCGACACGAGCAGTGCTCCTGGCGTAAGTGTTGGGCTGGAGAGAAAACACAATATCACACTGGGTGAGGAACGAGCGGCATTCAGTGGGCTCCCCAGAGTAACACGGCGGGTTATTGATTCTGGGCTCCGGAGATTCGAAAGCCCTGGAAGTGGCCGGTGGATCGAGGCGGAGATGGTGAACCTGTTCTGTGAGGTTGGAGACTTGGGTGGCCAGGGTCTCAACGGCATGTCGAGCAGCAGACAATTCCTGCTCGTGTCTGCCTAGCATCGCTCCCTGGATCCCGACGGCTGAGTGGAGAGGATCCGAAGTCGCTGGGTCCATTCTTGGTCGGATTCTTCTGTTACGGTGAGTGAATGAGGACCCAAAAGCGAACTAACTTAAACAGAGCTTCTTTAATAACCAAACATAGGTAGGCTCAGATAGACCGGCAGATTCCGACAGGACAGGACAAGGTTACAGCAAACATGACGATAGTCTGGCTCAGGCATGAAACACAACAAACAAGAATCCGACAAAGACAGGAGCAGAAACAGAGAGAGATATAGGGACCTAATCAGAGGGAAAAGGGGAACAGGTGGGAGAAGGGGTGACGAGGTAGTCAAGAGGAGACAAGGAACAGCTGGGGGAAAGCGGGGGAGAAAAGGTAACCTAATACGACCAGCAGAGGGAGACAGGGTGAAAGGAAAGGACAGAAAGACACAACATGACAATACATGACAAAGACATCACAACTATGAAATAACACAAATGGAATCATGTAGTAAACAAAGTGTTAAACAAATCAAAATATATTTTATATTTGAGATTCTTCAAAGTAGCCACCCTTTGCCTTGATGACAGCTTTGCACTCTCTTGGCATTCTCTCAACCAGCTTCAAGAGATAGTCAGTCACCTGGAATGAAAGTAAATTAACAGGTAATTTGTGGAATTTCATTTTATTGAGCATTTGGGCTTGTCTTTGAATAGGACCTTACCCATTTGCCATTTTGAAAGTCACTACTTTAGAGATCTGTTAAGTTGTCATTATAGAAGTCAGTTATTACGTCAGAACTTTATATATCCTCATACATATGAAATACTGTCTACTGTCTGGTTTATATATCATTACTGTCTGGTTTATATATCATAACTGTCTGGTTTATATATCATTACTGTCTGCTGTGTGGTTTATATATCATTACTGTATGGTTTATATATCATTACTGTATGGTTTATATATCATTACTGTCTGCTGTATGGTTTATATATCATTACTGTATGGTTTATATATCATTACTGTATGGTTTATATATCATTACTGTCTACTGTATGGTTTATATATCATTACTGTATGGTTTATATATCATTACTGTATGGTTTATATATCATTACTGTCTACTGTATGGTTTATATATCATTACTGTATGGTTTATATATCATTACTGTCTGGTTTATATATCATTACTGTCTGGTTTATATATCATTACTGTATGGTTTATATATCATTACTGTCTACTGTATGGTTTATATATCATTACTGTATGGTTTATATATCATTACTGTCTGGTTTATATATCATTACTGTCTGGTTTATATATCATTACTGTATGGTTTATATATCATTACTGTATGGTTTATATATCATTACTGTATGGTTTATATATCATTACTGTATGGTTTATATATCATTACTGTCTGCTGTATGGTTTATATATCATTACTGTATGGTTTATATATCATTACTGTATGGTTTATATATCATTACTGTATGGTTTATATATCATTACTGTATGGTTTATATATCATTACTGTCTGGTTTATATATCATTACTGTATGGTTTATATATCATTACTGTCTGGTTTATATATCATTACTGTCTGGTTTATATATCATTACTGTCTGGTTTATATATCATTACTGTATGGTTTATATATCATTACTGTATGGTTTATATATCATTACTGTATGGTTTATATATCATTACTGTCTGCTGTATGGTTTATATATCATTACTGTATGGTTTATATATCATTACTGTCTGGTTTATATATCATTACTGTCTGGTTTATATATCATTACTGTCTGGTTTATATATCATTACTGTATGGTTTATATATCATTACTGTATGGTTTATATATCATTACTGTATGGTTTATATATCATTACTGTCTGCTGTATGGTTTATATATCATTACTGTATGGTTTATATATCATTACTGTATGGTTTATATATCATTACTGTATGGTTTATATATCATTACTGTATGGTTTATATATCATTACTGTCTGGTTTATATATCATTACTGTATGGTTTATATATCATTACTGTCTGCTGTATGGTTTATATATCATTACTGTATGGTTTATATATCATTAATGTCTGCTGTATGCATGTATATGTATGTACACTGACTGGACGAAACATTAAGAAAACCTGCTTTCTCCATGATGTAGAATGACCAGGTGAATCCAGGTGGAAGCTAGTATCCCTTCTTGATGTCACTTGTCTTCTGTCAGTGTAGATGAAGACGAGGAGAAGGAAGTTGTTGTCTTCAGTCAGTGTAGAGGAAGACGAGGAGAAGGAAGTTGTGGTCTTCAGTCAGTGTAGAGGAAGACGAGGAGAAGGAAGTTGTGGTCTTCAGTCAGTGTAGAGGAAGACGAGGAGAAGGAAGTTGTGGTCTTCAGTCAGTGTAGATGAAGACGAGGAGAAGGAAGTTGTTGTCTTCAGTCAGTGTAGAT
>NW_027260356.1:0-11500 GCF_045791955.1 Oncorhynchus clarkii lewisi
CGATGTGGTGAGAGATTCATTCAACCATAGTGTTGTTAAATATGAACATAAACGCCATATTGTGCATTTAAATGGTTTCATTGTTTTGTTAAAGGAAAGGAAAAACCTAAAAGAGGAAGTGCCAAACTAAAACCAAACAAACCATAAATATATAGAGTAGAAATAAATTATGAATAAAACCATGTTCTTCTCCATCCATTTTCCTGTCTGTTAAAACCCATTTTCTAATACAGGCCATTTGGTGTTATTGTCTGTAGGTTCTGGATCCACTCCCGTGCTGCCCACAGGTCCAGAGGCCCACAGGTCCAGCCTATATGTGACTGTAACCCTGATATGGTAAGGTGAGTGATGGGGTGCTCCTGGAAGTGGGTTATGAGTAAATTGTAGGTTGATGTGGGCACTTGGCCAATGCAAGTTCAAAACAGACAGTGTGACCCAATTAAAGGCACTTCCGGTTGGCACAGGAAGCTATACGTAAACACATATCTTGCTTGGGGTATTCTCTTACAGAATCCTGAGTTTAAAGTCTTTATGTTAAAAATTGACTGATCTAGACAGGGTTGAATGCAGTCATTTTCACATTTGCAGGTTATGTACATCAAAATACCTTTTGGGTGAATTTAACCACTTCCGGATGCTCCAGGATGCTTAGATTCGACACAGGTAGACCTCATAGTGGTCTGATGGACTGTCATAGAAGACAGGTTCATAAGGCATTCATAACCCACATAGGCTTCAGGTTGAATTTAGAGGTGCAGGCAATGTATTCCTATGGGGAGAGAAGTCAATGCAAACTGTTTGAAGTAAACACCTTCTTTTAACTGCTAAGGGTTAATGCCACACGGCCAAGGTTAGGCTTGCACGGATCGGGAGGACCTCAGGAACGTACCTGAGGTCGAATTGTGCTTCTCACCCTAGCAGTTCTCTCACTGTCACCCAAAACAAATGACATTTTGGGCCTACTTTTCTCATGGTCGCTGCGCTCAGACCGAGCGAGCTACGGGATATCTCGTTGAACTCTGCACGGCCTAGAGATTATGTTTATGCCCTTGCCTGCTCTCTGTGTCTTTCAGCACCACACCTTTTCACTCCATCCTTGCTGTGTGTGTGTGTGTGTGTGTGAGAGCTTTTCTTTGACATCTGCTGGCGGAAATTACTGATTTACAGTTTAGGAGGGTTACCTAGTCACACATGTGAAGTTTTGGAAAGATGTGACTTTTTTAACCCTTCAAAACAGACAGTGTGACCCAATTAAAGGCACTTCCGGTTGGCACAGGAAGCTATAAGTAAACACATGTCTTTATTGACATAGCCACTTACAGAATCCTGAGTTTTAAGTCTTTAAGTTAAGAATTGACTGATCTACACAGGTTTGAATACAGTGATTTTCATAATGACAGGTTATGTGTTTCAAAACACTTTTAGGGTGAGCTAGCTTGATAGTTAACGTTTGCTTTAGTTTGCGCGCCAGCTCTGCAAATTCAGCAGGTGTGTGTGAAGGCTTCCAACAAAACTAATGACCTGCAGTGGATCAAACCATTGTGAGGCAAAGGGCGGGAGTCGCAATCTTTTGAAACTTAAAAACGCGCTATTAAGTGTCTATAATCAGCATAAGTGCTTTCATTGCGTTCATTGATGGGGTGATCCTGGAAATGAGTCACTAGTTCTGTGTGTAAATGGGCCCGTTTGATATTGTATAGAATGCTGTTTAAGTCTATTTTCTATTGTATACTGGGTTTCCCCAATGTAGTGTTTTTTGCTAAATGTGCAAGTGATTATATACATATATGACATTTGGAGTGTAGAGTGAAATGAAAGACAACCCCCCCTCTCCAAAAGTTGGGTCTGTGCTGTTGTGAGTTGAAAAGACTTGGATAAATTCATGATGAGAGGGGGTCAACTACCCCCTCTGCTGGGTAATCTAAGAAAGCAACTGGGGGAGGAAAGGGGGGGAGTGTACAGGGGGTTGGGGGGAAAAGAAGGGTGTGGTGTGGGTCCAAATTGTGGGTAGAGCCTATTCTAAATTTAGCTGCTCACACCAATTCTTAAAAATGAGGTCTGCTGTGGTTGTTGTTCAGTGTATCAGGTCTGTTGTGTGGAATTCATCATGTGGTATCTCCAAGAGAAATGGGCCATGTGTGGTGATGTAACCGTTAATGACTTTGAGGTTCCGTTTTCGATCTGGTGAAAGGAGGTGTGAGTGGTTAATAATGGGGATGTAAATAATTGCATTAGGGAAAAAGTGACTCTTGCTTCCTTGTGCATTGATGCATTCTGTTTGATGTTTTGTATGGGTCATTATCCATATTGTTTATGCCCACCGAGAGAACCACTATGCATGCTGGTGTCTAAATGAACCTCTGTTTTCTCCAGGACCTTTTTGAAATGGTAAAATGTTGCTCCAGGGTAACTCTCCACTTGTATGGGTTATGGGTTATGAAATGGAGGGATTCTATTAACATTTGAGTCTCCCAAGACTAGTATTGGTTTATTTCCCTTAAAATTCCAATCTGCCACCTTGCCATTTGGTGTAATACTTAAAGGCCCGTAGATGTCCTCCTAGGATCATAAATTAAACTGAGGTAAGCTCCAAGTTGCCTCTTTTTCTGGGTGGCAGTGCAGAAGTCGATGTGGTGAGAGATTCATTCAACCATAGTGTTGTTAAATATGAACATAAACGCCATATTGTGCATTTAAATGGTTTCATTGTTTTGTTAAAGGAAAGGAAAAACCTAAAAGAGGAAGTGCCAAACTAAAACCAAACAAACCATAAATATATAGAGTAGAAATAAATTATGAATAAAACCATGTTCTTCTCCATCCATTTTCCTGTCTGTTAAAACCCATTTTCTAATACAGGCCATTTGGTGTTATTGTCTGTAGGTTCTGGATCCACTCCCGTGCTGCCCACAGGTCCAGAGGCCCACAGGTCCAGCCTATATGTGACTGTAACCCTGATATGGTAAGGTGAGTGATGGGGTGCTCCTGGAAGTGGGTTATGAGTAAATTGTAGGTTGATGTGGGCACTTGGCCAATGCAAGTTCAAAACAGACAGTGTGACCCAATTAAAGGCACTTCCGGTTGGCACAGGAAGCTATACGTAAACACATATCTTGCTTGGGGTATTCTCTTACAGAATCCTGAGTTTAAAGTCTTTATGTTAAAAATTGACTGATCTAGACAGGGTTGAATGCAGTCATTTTCACATTTGCAGGTTATGTACATCAAAATACCTTTTGGGTGAATTTAACCACTTCCGGATGCTCCAGGATGCTTAGATTCGACACAGGTAGACCTCATAGTGGTCTGATGGACTGTCATAGAAGACAGGTTCATAAGGCATTCATAACCCACATAGGCTTCAGGTTGAATTTAGAGGTGCAGGCAATGTATTCCTATGGGGAGAGAAGTCAATGCAAACTGTTTGAAGTAAACACCTTCTTTTAACTGCTAAGGGTTAATGCCACACGGCCAAGGTTAGGCTTGCACGGATCGGGAGGACCTCAGGAACGTACCTGAGGTCGAATTGTGCTTCTCACCCTAGCAGTTCTCTCACTGTCACCCAAAACAAATGACATTTTGGGCCTACTTTTCTCATGGTCGCTGCGCTCAGACCGAGCGAGCTACGGGATATCTCGTTGAACTCTGCACGGCCTAGAGATTATGTTTATGCCCTTGCCTGCTCTCTGTGTCTTTCAGCACCACACCTTTTCACTCCATCCTTGCTGTGTGTGTGTGTGTGTGTGTGAGAGCTTTTCTTTGACATCTGCTGGCGGAAATTACTGATTTACAGTTTAGGAGGGTTACCTAGTCACACATGTGAAGTTTTGGAAAGATGTGACTTTTTTAACCCTTCAAAACAGACAGTGTGACCCAATTAAAGGCACTTCCGGTTGGCACAGGAAGCTATAAGTAAACACATGTCTTTATTGACATAGCCACTTACAGAATCCTGAGTTTTAAGTCTTTAAGTTAAGAATTGACTGATCTACACAGGTTTGAATACAGTGATTTTCATAATGACAGGTTATGTGTTTCAAAACACTTTTAGGGTGAGCTAGCTTGATAGTTAACGTTTGCTTTAGTTTGCGCGCCAGCTCTGCAAATTCAGCAGGTGTGTGTGAAGGCTTCCAACAAAACTAATGACCTGCAGTGGATCAAACCATTGTGAGGCAAAGGGCGGGAGTCGCAATCTTTTGAAACTTAAAAACGCGCTATTAAGTGTCTATAATCAGCATAAGTGCTTTCATTGCGTTCATTGATGGGGTGATCCTGGAAATGAGTCACTAGTTCTGTGTGTAAATGGGCCCGTTTGATATTGTATAGAATGCTGTTTAAGTCTATTTTCTATTGTATACTGGGTTTCCCCAATGTAGTGTTTTTTGCTAAATGTGCAAGTGATTATATACATATATGACATTTGGAGTGTAGAGTGAAATGAAAGACAACCCCCCCTCTCCAAAAGTTGGGTCTGTGCTGTTGTGAGTTGAAAAGACTTGGATAAATTCATGATGAGAGGGGGTCAACTACCCCCTCTGCTGGGTAATCTAAGAAAGCAACTGGGGGAGGAAAGGGGGGAGTGTACAGGGGGTTGGGGGGAAAAGAAGGGTGTGGTGTGGGTCCAAATTGTGGGTAGAGCCTATTCTAAATTTAGCTGCTCACACCAATTCTTAAAAATGAGGTCTGCTGTGGTTGTTGTTCAGTGTATCAGGTCTGTTGTGTGGAATTCATCATGTGGTATCTCCAAGAGAAATGGGCCATGTGTGGTGATGTAACCGTTAATGACTTTGAGGTTCCGTTTTCGATCTGGTGAAAGGAGGTGTGAGTGGTTAATAATGGGGATGTAAATAATTGCATTAGGGAAAAAGTGACTCTTGCTTCCTTGTGCATTGATGCATTCTGTTTGATGTTTTGTATGGGTCATTATCCATATTGTTTATGCCCACCGAGAGAACCACTATGCATGCTGGTGTCTAAATGAACCTCTGTTTTCTCCAGGACCTTTTTGAAATGGTAAAATGTTGCTCCAGGGTAACTCTCCACTTGTATGGGTTATGGGTTATGAAATGGAGGGATTCTATTAACATTTGAGTCTCCCAAGACTAGTATTGGTTTATTTCCCTTAAAATTCCAATCTGCCACCTTGCCATTTGGTGTAATACTTAAAGGCCCGTAGATGTCCTCCTAGGATCATAAATTAAACTGAGGTAAGCTCCAAGTTGCCTCTTTTTCTGGGTGGCAGTGCAGAAGTCGATGTGGTGAGAGATTCATTCAACCATAGTGTTGTTAAATATGAACATAAACGCCATATTGTGCATTTAAATGGTTTCATTGTTTTGTTAAAGGAAAGGAAAAACCTAAAAGAGGAAGTGCCAAACTAAAACCAAACAAACCATAAATATATAGAGTAGAAATAAATTATGAATAAAACCATGTTCTTCTCCATCCATTTTCCTGTCTGTTAAAACCCATTTTCTAATACAGGCCATTTGGTGTTATTGTCTGTAGGTTCTGGATCCACTCCCGTGCTGCCCACAGGTCCAGAGGCCCACAGGTCCAGCCTATATGTGACTGTAACCCTGATATGGTAAGGTGAGTGATGGGGTGCTCCTGGAAGTGGGTTATGAGTTCCGTTTGTAGGTGTGCCCTTTTAATGTTATACAGGTGTTGTTTGAGTCTGGTTTCTATGGTGTGTTTGGTTTCTCCAATGTATTGTTTATTGCAAAGTGTACATGTAATTATATAAATGGTGTTATGTGTGTTCAATGAATAGGATTCTTGTACTGGTGCTGATGTGTGGCTGTGTATATTTGTAATGACCTTTATCTGTCGAAAATGGAAATTATGAGGTTTGAGGTCTTGTGGTGGCTTACTACTGAATCTTGCTTTGGTGAGGAGGTCCTTTAAGTGTTTGTTCTTTCTAAATGCTGAAATAATTCTGTATGGTTTGAGTGGTATGTAAGTGTGCTGAACTGTAGAGAAGTTGTGTTTGATTGATTGATGTAGGGGTCTAATTCTATGTGAAAATGTGGTTACTAGGGGGATGATAATTGTCTGTTGATTGAGTATTGATGACAAGGGAGAAGAGACAGAGGAAGTGTTCCGGTTTAGTGATTGGTGCAGATCACTTTCCATAGGGGAGTCAGGGTGAGGGAGGGAGATAGGATGAGAACCAGGGTAATGGTACACATTAGGGTTAGGCGTGAGGTTTGGGGAGGGGTCAAGGTTAGGAGTAGGATGATTTGCTGTGGTCTGTGAGTGTTGGATGAATGGGAGGGAGGGCGGCCAATGTGTTTTTAATGGTTCTTAAAAATCGTTTTGAATATCCTCTTCTAAGTGCATTGAATAGTGTATTTATTGCATAATCCAGGTCTTGCTTGCAAGATGATATCCTGTAGAACCGTATAATTTGTGATTTTATTATTCCCTTAAATGTATGTTTAGGATGGTAACTGTGTTTATGAAGTAAAGCATGTGTGTCTGTTGGTTTGAAGTAAACTCTAGTGTGTAGTGTTTTCTGTGATTGATTGTTATTATCTGGTTCGGTCTGGTCTGGTTCGGTCTGGTTCTGGTTCTGTTCTGGTCTGGTTTGGTTCGGTCTGGTCTGGTTCGCTCTGGTCTGGTTTGATCTGGTTCGCTCTGGTTCGGTCTGGTCTGGTCCGGTCTGGTTCGGTCTGGTCTGGTATGGTCTTTCTGGTTCGGTCTGGTCTGGTTTGGTCCGGTCTGGTCCGGTCTGGTCTGGTCCGGTTCGGTCTGGTCTGGTTCGGTCTGGTCCGGTCTGGTTCGGGTCTGGTTCGGTCTGGTCTGGTTCGGGTCTGGTTCGGGTCTAGTCCGGTCTGGTCTGGTTCGGGTCTGGTTCGTGTCTAGTCCGGTCTGGTCTGGTTCGGGTCTGGTTCGGGTCTGGTCCGGTCTGGTCTGGTTCGGGTCTGGTCCGGTCTGGTCCGGTCTGTTCTGGTCCGGTCTGGTCTGGTTCGGTCTGGTCTGGTCTGGTCCGGTCTGGTTCGGTCTGGTCTGGTTCGGTCTGGTCTGGTTCGGTCTGGTTCGGTCTGGTTCGGTCTGGTCTGGTTCGGTCTGGTCTGGTCTGGTTCGGTCTGGTCTGGTTCGGTCTGGTCTGGTCCGGTCTGGTCCGGTTTGGTCCGGTCTGGTTCGGTCTGGTTCGGTTCGGTCTGGTTCGGTCTGGTTCGGTCTGGTTCGGTTGGTCTCAGTCTCGGTCTGGTTCTGGTCTGGTTCGTTCTGGTCTGGTTCGGTCTGGTCTGGTTCGGTCTGGTCTGGTTCGGTATGGTCTGGTTCGGTATGGTCTGGTTCGGTATGGTCTGGTCTGGTTCGGTCTGGTCTGGTCCGGTCTGGTTCGTTCTGGTTCGTTCTGGTTCGGTCTGGTTCGGTCTGGTCTGGTTCGGTCTGGTCTGGTTCGGTCTGGTCCGGTCTGGTCTGGTTCGTTCTGGTTCGGTCTGGTCTGGTCTGGTTCGGTCTGGTTCGGTCTGGTCCGGTCTGGTCCGGTCTGGTCTGGTTCGTTCTGGTTCGGTCTGGTCTGGTCTGGTTCGGTCTGGTTCGGTTCGGTCTGGTCTGGTCTGGTTCGGTCTGGTCTGGTCTGGTTCGGTCTGGTCTGGTCCGGTCTGGTCTGGTTCGTTCTGGTTCGGTCTGGTCTGGTCTGGTTCGGTCTGGTTCGGTCTGGTTCGGTCTGGTTCGGTCTGGTCCGGTCTGGTTCGGTCTGGTCCGGTCTGGTCTGGTTCGGTCTTGTTCGGTCTGGTCTGGTTGGTTCGGTCGGTCTGGTCTGGTTCGGTCTGGTCTGGTCTGGTTCGGTCTGGTTCGGTTCGGTCTAGTCTGGTCTGGTTCGGTCTGGTCTGGTCTGGTTCGGTCTGGTCTGGTTCGGTCTGGTCTGGTTCGGTACGGTCTGGTATGGTCTGGTTCGGTCTGGTCTGGTTCGGTTCGGTCTGGTCTGGTCTGGTTCGGTCTGGTCTGGTCTGGTTCGGTCTGGTCCGGTCTGGTCTGGTTCGTTCTGGTTCGTTCTGGTTCGGTCTGGTCTGGTCTGGTTCGGACTGGCCTGGTCTGGTCTGGTTCGTTCTGGTTCGTTCTGGTTCGCTCTGGTTCGCTCTGGTCCGGTCTGGTCTGGTCTGGTTCGGTCTGGTCTGGTTCGGTCTGGTCTGGTTCGGTTCGGTCTAGTCTGGTCTGGTTCGGTCTGGTCTGGTCTGGTTTGGTCTGGTCTGGTCTGGTCGGTCTGGTCTGGTTCGGTCTGGTCTGGTCTGGTCTGGTTCGGTCTAGTCTGGTCTGGTTCGATCTGGTCTGGTTCGGTCTGGTCTGGTTCGGTCTGGTTCGGTTCGGTCTGGTCTGGTCGGTCTGGTCTGGTTGGTCTGGTTCGGTCTGGTTCGGTCTGGTTCGGTCTGGTCGGTCGGTCTGGTTCGGTCTGGTCTGGTTCGGTCTGGTCTGGTTCAGTCTGGTCTGTTTCAGTCTGGTTCGGTCTGGTCTGGTCTGGTTCGGTCTGGCCTGGTCTGGTCTGGTTCGTTCTGGTTCGCTCTGGTTCGGTCTGGTCCGGTCTGGTTCGGTCTGGTCTGGTTCGGTCTGGTTCGGTCTGGTCTGGTCTGGTTCGGTCTGGTTCGGTCTGGTCTGGTTCGGTCTGGTCTGGTTCAGTCTGGTCTGGTTCGGTCTGGTCTGGTTCGGTCTGGTCTGGTTCGGTCTGGTCTCGTCTGGTTCGGTCTGGTCTCGTCTGGTTCGGTATGGTCTGGTCTGGTTCGTTCTGGTTCGCTCTGGTTCGGTCTGGTTCGGTCTGTTCTGGTCTGGTCTGGTCTGGTTCGTTCTGGTTCGCTCTGGTTCGGTCTGGTTCGGTCTGGTCTGGTTTGGTCCGGTCTGGTTCGGTCTGGTCTGGTCTGGTTCGTTCTGGTTCGCTCTGGTTCGGTCTGGTTCGGTCTGGTCTGGTTCGGTCTGGTCTGGTTCGGTCTGGTCTGGTCCGGTCTGGTCTGGTCTGGTTCGTTCTGGTTCGGTTTGGTTCGGTCTGGTCTGGTCTGGTTCGGTCTGGTCTGGTTCGTTCTGGTTCGCTCTGGTTCGGTCTGGTCTGGTTCGGGTCTGGTTCGGTCTGGTTCGGGTCTGGTTCAGTCTGGTTCGCTCTGGTCTGGTTCGGTCTGGTCTGGTTCAGTCTGGTATGGTCTGGTCTGGTTCGTTCTGGTTCGCTCCGGTTCGGTCTGGTCCGGTCTGGTTCGTTCTGGTTCGGTCTGGTCTGGTCTGGCCAGGTCTGGTCTGGTTCGGTCTGGTCTGGTCTGGTCCGCTCTGGTTCGGTCTGGTCTGGTCTGGTCTGGTTCGGTCTGGTTCGGTCTGGTACGGTCTGGTCTGGTCTGGTCTGGTCTGGTTCGGTCTGGTCTGGTCCGGTCTGGTCTGGTTCGGTCTGGTCTGGTTCGGTCTGGTCTGGTCTGGTCCGGTCTGGTCCGGTTTGGTCCGGTCTGGTTCGGTCTGGTCTGGTTCGGTATGGTCTGGTCTGGTTCGGTCTGGTCTGGTTCGGTCTGGTCGGTCTGGTCTGGTCTGGTCTGGTCTGGTTCGGTCTGGTCTTGTTCGGTCTGGTCTGGTCCGGTCTGGTCCGGTCTGGTTCGGTCTGGTTCGGTTTGGTCTGGTTCGGTCTGGTTCGGTCTGGTCTGCTCCGGTCTGGTCTGGTTCGGTCTGGTCTGGTCTGGTCTGGTTCGTTGTGGTTCGGTCTGGTTCGGTCTGATCTGGTTCGTTCTGGTTCGGTCTGGTTCGTTCTGGTTCGGTCTGGTCTGGTCTGGTTCGGTCTGGTTCGGTCTGGTCTGGTTCGGTCTGGTCTGGTCCGGTCTGGTCTGGTTCGTTCTGGTTCGGTCTGGTCTGGTCTGGTTCGGTCTGGTCTGGTCTGGTTCGTTCTGGTTCGCTCTGGTTCGGTCTGGTCTGGTCCGGTCTGGTCCGGTCTGGTCCGGTCTGGTCCGGTCTGGTCTGGTCTCGGTCTGGTTCGGTTCGGTCTGGTTGGTTCGGTCTGGTCTGGTCTCGGTCTGGTTCGGTCTGGTTCGGTCTGGTTCGGTCTGGTCTGGTATGGTCTGGTATGGTCTGGTCTGGTTCGGTCTGGTCTGGTTCGGTCTGGTCTGGTTCGGTCTGGTCTGGTCTGGTTCGGTCTGGTCTGGTCCGGTCTGTTCTGGTTCGTTCTGGTTCGGTCTGGTTCGGTCTGGTCTGGTCTGTTCTGGTTCGCTCTGGTTCGCTCTGGTCCGGTCTGGTCTGGTCTGGTTCGGTCTGGTTCGGTCTGGTCTGGTTCGGTTCGGTCTAGTCTGGTCTGGTTCGGTCTGGTTCGGTCTGGTCTGGTCTGGTTCGGTCTGGTTCGGTCTGGTCTGGTCTGGTTCGGTCTGGTTCGGTCTAGTCTGGTCTGGTTCGGTCTGGTCTGGTCCGGTCTGGTCTGGTCTGGTTCGGTTCGGTCTAGTCTGGTCTGGTTCGGTCTGGTTCGGTCTGGTCTGGTCTGGTTCGGTCTGGTTCGGTCTGGTTCGGTCTGGTTCGGTCTGGTCTGGTCTCGGTCTGGTCTGGTCTGGTCGGTCGGTCTGGTCCGGTCTGGTCTGGTCTGGTCCGCTCTGGTTCGGTCTGGTCTGGTTCGGTCTGGTTCGGTCTGGTACGGTCTGGTCTGGTCTGGTCTGGTTCGGTCTGGTCTGGTCCGGTCTGTTCTGGTCCGGTCTGGTTCGGTCTGGTCTGGTTCGGTCTGGTCTGGTTCGGTATGGTCTGGTTCGGTCTGGTTCGGTCTGGTCTGGTTCGGTCTGGTCTGGTCTGGTTCGGTCTGGTCTGGTTCGGTCTGGTCTGGTCCGGTCTGGTCCGGTTTGGTCCGGTCTGGTTCGGTCTGGTCTGGTTCGGTTTGGTCTGGTTCGGTCTGGTTCGGTCTGGTCTGCTCTGGTCTGGTTCGGTCTGGTCTGGTCTGGTTCGTTCTGGTTCGGTCTGGTTCGGTCTGGTCTGGTTCGTTCTGGTTCGGTCTGGTTCGTTCTGGTTCGGTCTGGTTCGTTCTGGTTCGGTCTGGTTGGGTCTGGTCTGGTCTGGTTCGCTCTGGTTCGGTCTGGTTCGGTCTGGTCTGGTTCGGTCTGGTTCGGTCTGGTCTGGTTCGGTCTGGTTCGGTCTGGTCTGGTCGGTCTGGTCTGGTTCGGTCTGTTCTGGTTCGGTCTGGTCTGGTCTGGTTCGGTCTGGTTCGGTCTGGTCTGGTCTGGTTCGGTCTGGTCTGGTCTGGTTCGTTCTGGTTCGCTCTGGTTCGGTCTGGTCTGGTCCGGTCTGGTCCGGTCTGGTCCGGTCTGGTCGGTCTGGTCCGGTCTGGTCCGGTCTGGTCCGGTCTGGTCCGGTCTGGTCTGGTTCGGTCTGGTTCGGTCTGGTCTGGTTCGGTTCTGGTCTGGTCTGGTTCGGTCTGGTTCGGTCTGGTTCGGTCTGGTCTGGTATGGTCTGGTATGGTCTGGTCTGGTTCGGTCTGGTCTGGTTCGGTCTGGTCTGGTTCGGTCTGGTCTGGTCTGGTTCGGTCTGGTCTGGTTCGGTCTGGTCTGGTTCGGTCTGG
>NW_027260357.1:0-11468 GCF_045791955.1 Oncorhynchus clarkii lewisi
ACAGTACCCTGGGAGGACTCAGTAAATGAGGCTTATGAGCGAAAACATGCCGATCTAACTGCCGAATCACGGCATCATGGCTGGAACACAGAAGTCCGACCAGCGGAGGTGGGCTGCAGAGGTTGTGGCAACATCTACAACCAGGCTACTTAGAGACCTGGGAGTTAAGGGCCAGAGCTCGGCAATCAAAGCTATTTCTGAGGCAGCAGGAAGTGGATCTGGATGAAGAGAAAAGACCCCAGCTGGGCCCCGAAGTGAGAGGGCCAGGAAGTATGCAGTCAACAACGCTTGACTCGGGGAGGAGGACGCCCCTGCCATGCATAGTCCCATGGGATGTTGGCTAACAAGGCAACTCCTATGACTAATTGGGAATGGGGACGCAAGCGTAGGATTGATCACCCTGTCGTTGGCCGCCTTTGGGCAGGGTGTATAGTGCGAAAGGCCGAAACACGCTAGGAACCAAAGGTACACTGACGATGAGCTCCCCAAATGTCACCAGGCTCACTGTTCATGAACTCTTGGAAGTGCTTGCAAAGGATAGCAACATCTCATCCTGTGTTCTTGGAATCAGGAGCCTACCACTTAGCGATCAAGGTTTGTAAGGACTACACATTGTATAAAAATGTCTTACCCATCCTGCTTTGTGACCAGATTAGCTGGTGATGCATACAAAGTAGGACCATTAAGGCTGCTGATGTCATACGTACTACCTGTCAGTGAGTTGAGACCCGGGTACAATTGATTTTAAAATAGTTTGACCAGCCAGATCATACCGCCTGAGGTAGTCAGGAAAGTGATCACAATGAGTATTTAACTTGCCTACCACTGCCTAACGGTGGGCACAGATTACAGACATCAAGACAGTTACATTAGCCCCAGGTACAAATTAAGCCAGTGAAAAGCTTGTGAGAATAAAGGACACATGTTCAGTAATATTGGTGTGACATTTATTAATGTACACGAGGCAACTAGTATAGTCTTCCTGCCCCTTCATTTAAGTCAGACCAACAACCACAGTTCAGAAATTGTTTAAGGCTTCAGCACCATCTACACAGGTTTACAATGGTCATTGAAGTTGATTAGGCGGTTGGAGGAAAACAGCACGACCTGATGAAGATATCCCAGAAGCCTTGCACATCTTCAGGCTCCCCAGGAAGACATCCTGCAAGACAAATCGTCAGAAGGGTAGCCTAGTGGTTAGAGAGTTGGACTAGTAACCGAAAGGTTGCAAGTACAAATAACCGAGCTGACAATGTACCAATCTGTCGTTCTGCCCCTGAACAGTGAGTTGTCATCGAAAATAAGAATTTGTTCTTAACTGACTTGTCTAGTTAGATAAAGGTCAAATAAAATACAAATTCTAGTTCCCAGTCATGTGCACATATACAAACCTCACATTCAGTCACAGGTGTAAGCCACATCCAAGTACTTATAGGTTCCGACACAGGGGTCACCGAACACAGAGTTGGACACCTTGACGATACACTGGCGCTCTCCATCACACCTGTGTGTCAACAGGTAGAGGTTAACACCACAGCCAATGACTTCCTACAGGTACTGAAACCTTCAGTGTGCATTTACCTTTCTGCCATTGTGCTGGTGGTGGATTGGCTGAGACAGTTGGTGTTTTTGAGTTGTTTATGTGGGCGCCCAATGGAACACACATCGTGTTGACGACGACCATAGTTGGCACGCTGAATACGGATCTCACCTCGATCTGAGGAAGAGAAAGGACAAACCTGGGTGTTGGTGTGGGCTAGTGACTAATATACACAGCACCACATGATTAAACTGTACGGTAGTGTTGACCAGCTTACCACATAGTAGTTGCGAATCAGAGCCTTCACATATGATGCTGCTTACTGCAAAGAGAACACAGGAGTTACACCACTGGCCAGACACATTAATTAAGACATACATTAACCTGGTGAAGTGTCAGTGATGGGCACTAACAGGGAATGTTGATTTCAGGTGCTTTTTTTAAAAGTAATTATAAACTTGTTAGCATGAACCATTGTACAAAAAGTTAGGCGCGTCATCTTCCACCGTTACCTTTTAGTTTCACTTCCTTATGAGCAGTTCTCAAAATGCTAACATGTTAAGCAAACTGGCTGGCTAGACCTAAGCTGGTGAAAAAATAAAGTTGACCAGTTACACCTAATCTGTATTTCTATGCAATTTGTGCCAGCTGTCAGATTGGCTATAAACCCTACACAACTGTGGGAGTTGCGCTAGCTAGTTACCGTTCACTGAAACATGGTAAACCAGATTAAGTGCACAAGCATCAAATAAGCTTGAGACACTTCCATTCCATGTTCTTGCTGGCTAATTGAGCTAGATATGGCAATTTAACAAGGAACAGCAGCAGCATATGAGACAAGGCAAAAAAAGTTACTGCAAAAAGGGTCAATGCAGATAGTCGGGTAGTCTTTCAGCAGTTATGGCTTGGGGGAAGTAGAAGCCGTTCAGGGTCCTGTTGGTTCCAGACTTGGTGCAGCCGTACCATTTGCTATGGAGTAACAGAGACCAGTATAACTTGGGTTGCGCGAGTCATTGACAATGTAGGGCCTGCCGACACACGTGGTGTCGAAATCCTGATGCAGGGAGCGCGGCCTCTGATGTACTAGGCCGTACGCGATACCCTCTGTAGCACCTTGTGGTCAGATGCCATACCTAGTGGTGATGCAGCCAGTCAAAGAGCTCTCAAAGGTGTAGAATTCAGGATCGGAGGGTTGATACCAATCCTTTTAGCCTCCTGGCAGGGAGGGGCTCGGCCATCCATTTCCTGTAGTCCACTACCAGTTCCTATGGCATCTTGGCACCACTGCCAGGTCTCTGACCTCCCTATAGGCTACTCAAACTAAACAAGTTGCATATCCACAGCTTGCTAGGGTTAGTTAGCAGGTGAGGGTGGTTTACACTTGGAGAAACAAACGTTAACAAGCTGGTACTATATGGGAACCAACCCATTATATTCCTTTTCTAGCAATCAGCTGAGCTTACTTTTTTTACAAGATTAAAAGTGGGTAGGAGAATTAAACAATATCCCAACATGCCACAGTCATACCAACACTAAGTCAAATATGGATATCGGTGCCCACCACTAAATATTATTAGCACACATTCAGAGACTGACTTGTTTCTTGCTGCTGGACACAGGAGTATTTGGTGTCCAGGTACTTATAAGTCCCGACACAGGGGTCTCCAAAAACGAAATTGGATGCAGGGACAATACACTCGCTCTTCCCACCGCATCTGTGTGTTTCAAAGACAGGTTGAGGTCATGAGTTCATACAGGTAAACACAACAAGTTCCAGCACATTTCTGCCCTCTTGCTGGTGGTTGTTTACACTACAGCCAAGGAGTTACAGGTTCTAGTACCTTTCTGCCATCTTGCTGGTGGAGGATTGGCTGAGGCAGTTGGTGTCGGTGAGTTGGTTATCAGGGCGCCCAATAGAACACACATTGTGTTGACGACGACCGTAGTTCGCACGCTTGATATGGATCTTACCTCCATCTGAGGGAGATGGAGAACAGTGAGGCACGAAGGAGAGCCAAGTATGGGTCTCTGGTGTGGGCTAGTGATGCTAATCTACAGTATAAACGATCATATGTGGTCAGTGAGTATACTGTTCAGCAGTGTGGACTAGCTTACCACATTGCAGTAAAGCATCAGAGCCTTCACACGTGATGCTGATTGCTGCCAGGACAAATAAACAGGAATTACACACCACTCACATTAGCTTGGTTAAGTAGTATCATCATTATTACATACAGTACCTCCATCTGTTAGTGTGCAGCAAGCTGTAGCCAGCACTGAAACAACATCACACAGCTACATCAGTAACATTCAACATCATATGCACTTGGACCATGAAGCTACAACTCAGCATTGGTCTCTATACTCAAGCATTTCAGTTATATTAAGTGTATTATAGTCAAATTCAGCATTTGGTCTCATATTCCATGCTTTGAATACCTTTTTGCCCAAAAGGAACTGAATGTCCCTCAAATCTTATTACATGTACTTCTTTTTACTCACAAACATTGTAATATATATTTAAATTCTAATCTGCATCAGATGCAGATTTTGTATACTCACATGTGGCCACCGTCAGTCTCAAAATGCACATGATGCCAGGTACAGGAGTGGTACTAACAGAGAAAATGCAACTGATGATAACAAGCTCCAATACACCTGGTATTTATGTTATGTGACATCTCTTAATTTACCCAGGTGTATCTATTTGTCTCCAGGTGCACCTCATTGCAATTAGGGGCCGGCGTTTTTCCGGTCAAAACCTGGCTATTGAGTCAGTCTCATGGAGTTAGATAGAGGACTCTAGATGGATGGAATCCATGTAGGCATGAACATTGCCACTGAGGGCTTCCAGCAAAGTAGCCATCTAGGTGGAGCTTCTTCGTTAATGAAGAATCACACGGGCCACTTTCAGTCGTAAAAAACCTTTGAGCATTGCAGATATACATTTCATGAATAGAGACAACGTATTTCCTTAATAATCTCCATGTCGGGGAGACATATTTGTTCAATATAGCATATTTTTATCTGAACCTTCCAAAAGGTTGCATCCTGCCTAACGCTCCCCATTTTTCAATCCGGGTTATTAGGAGGGATCAGCCAATTAAATATACTCTTGAGCAAACACTGCATAACTGTAGGTAGCATTAAATTGCCAACTTTGGCTTCTTACAGTACCTTTTCAAACAACACACTCTGTGATGGTGTGCAGCCTTTAAGTTTGTTTGCCAACTCAAAGAAATTATAGAAGACAATGGCCTACTTTAATAAAATGTAATTACGTTTGTTATTTGATTTGAATGGAGCTGCCCTTGCGCTCACGTACGCCATAATGGGACACATATAATGATGATATACTGTGACTGTCATTCTCTATGGTCCTATCCCTACGATGTGTTGTTCTGGTGGCTGAGTGTGTGTCCTCTTCCTCTCAACTGTCCATTCTCAGGGCTGCTGGACAGGTGCCGTGCCCGTCAACGTTGCAGCCCTTTGGGTGTTGCACTTATCAGGCTTCACCGCCATGGACCAGAAAGGCTGGTCCTAGTCATTTTGTGCATTTATATGTTCCCAGTTGCCACTCCAGTGAAGGGAGACCGCTGCGCTTGAAGGCAGTGTGGAGACCACAGGACCCCAGTACAGGTACTTTATTGTAAACATTTCTAAAGTGAACCGTGTTGAATGACTATGTACATATGGCAGCAGTCTCTATGGTACAGGGTAGAGTACCAGGTGGTATCAAGCCAGTACCCTGCTTTTAACAGTGACTAAGTTTGGGCAGGGTGCTGGGAGGAAGCCGGCTAGAGGAGACTATTTCAACGTCCGATGGACTGGAGTAAGAAACTTCTATCTCCAGTTTCTCAGTCTCTTGGGAAAAGCTTTGATGCTCCTGTTCTATCACCTCCTTCTGGATGGTAGCAGGGTGAACAGGCCATGGCTCGAGTGGCTGAGGTCCTTGATGATCTTCTTGGCCTATCTGTGACACCGAGCGCTGTAGGTGTCCTGGAGGGCAGGCAGTGTGCTCCCGGTGATGCGTTGGGGTGACCGCACCACCATTTGGGGAGCCCTTTGGTTGCAATTGCCGTACTAGGCGTTGACACAGCCCTACAGCATCCTCTCAATGGTGCACCTGTAGAAGTTCATGAGGTTCTTACAGGACAAGCCAACTTTCTTCAGCCTCCTGATGTTGAGTAGGCGCTGTTGCGCCTTCATGGGTTGGCGCCCCCCCCTTGGGTTGTGCCGTGGCGGAGGTCTTTGTGGGCTATACTCAGCCTTGTCTCAGGATGGTAAGTTGGTGGTTGAAGATATCCCTCTAGTGGTGTGGGGGCTGTGCTTTGGCAAAGTGGGTGGGGTTATATCCTTCCTGTTTGGCCATGTCCGGGGGTGTCCTCGGAGTGGGCCACAGTGTCTCCTGACCCCTCCTGTCTCAGCCTCCAGTATTTATGCTGCAGTAGTTTATGTGTCGGGGGGCTAGGGTCAGTTTGTTATATCTGGAGTACTTCTCCTGTCCTATTCGGTGTCCTGTGTGAATCTAAGTGTGCGTTCTCTAATTCTCTCCTTCTCTCTTTCTCTCTCTCGGAGGACCTGAGGCCTAGGACCATGCCCCAGGACTACCTGACATGATGACTCCTTGCTGTCCCCAGTCCACCTGGCTGTGCTGCTGCTCCAGTTTCAACTGTTCTGCATTATTATTATTCGACCATGCTGGTCATTTATGAACATTTAAACATCTTGGCCATGTTCTGTTATAATCTCCACCCGGCACAGCCAGAAGAGGACTGGCCATCCCACATATGCTCTCTCTAATTCTCTCTTTCTCTCTCTCGGAGGACCTGAGCCCTAGGACCATGCCCCAGGAATACCTGACATGATGACTCCTTGCTGTCCCCAGTCCACCTGACTGTGCTGCTGCTCCAGTTTCAACTATTCTGCCTTATTATTATTCGACCATGCTGGTCATCTATGAACATTTGAACATCTTGACCATGTTTTGTTATAATCTCCACCCGGCACAGCCAGAAGAGGACTGGCCACCCCACATAGCCTGGTTCCTCTCTAGGTTTCTTCCTAGGTTTTGGCCTTTCTAGGGAGTTTTTCCTAGCCACCGAGCTTCTACACCTGCATTGCTTACTGTTTGGGGTTTTAGGCTGGGTTTCTGTACAGCACTTTGAGATATCAGCTGATGTACGAAGGGCTATATAAATACATTTGATTTGATTTGATTTGATTTGATTTGATTTTGATCACATTGTCTCTGTGAATGCATAATTTCAGGTTGATTGTGATGTGCACGCCGAGTAACTTGAAGTTTTTCGTCCTCTCCAGTGCGACCCTGTAGAATTCGATGGGGACTAGCTCTCTCTGCTGTCTACTGTAATCCACAATCATCCATTGTTTTGTTGACATTGAGCGAGAGGTTATTTTCCTGGCACCATTCCGTCAGGGTCCTCACATCCTCCCTGTATGCCGTCTTGTCGTTGTTGGATATCAGGCCTACCACTGTTGTCAGCAAACTTGATGATTGAGTTGCCACTCAGTCATAGGTGAACAGGGAGTACAAGAGGAGGTTGAGCACACACCCTTTTTGTTCCACAGTCTTGAGGATCAGCGTTGCGAAGGTGTTGTTGCCTACCTTCACACCCGAGGTCAGTATGTCTGCCCAGCTGCAAAGGGCGGGGTTGAGACCAATTGTCCAAGCTTGGTGATGTGGTATGATTCTGCTATTTTCTTTACATTTGATCCGGAACCCCCAACAGAAGCTAGCCAGCTAACTAGCTACTAGCTAGTAGTCAGCTTGCCACTGCTAGTGGTCATCAGCTACCTTTAGCCAAGGACATCTCTCGCCAGTCTGCACAGCCCGACTCAAACCAGAGCTAATCGGGCTTCTTTTTCTCCATATCTCTGGATTCCTACCTCAAGCTCTGAACCTTTTCACCTAGGTCATCGCAGCTAGCTAGCTGCTATCCGATTGGCTTCTCCTGGCTAACGTCTATGTCCCGAAGCAACCACCAATTAGCCTGGAGCTAGCCTATGCTAGGCCCATCTCCCAGCTAGCTGAAGAGGTCAATCAGCCACTCCTTAAGCTACAATACCTATTTTGCCAATTGGCCTGGACCCCTTTAATTGCCGATATGGAGCCCTGCCGATCCATCACGACTGGACAACTGACGTAATCCGCCCGAGGGGGTTTCAACTGGCTCCCCCGTCGCGACGTCCCCTGAATGCCCATCTGCTAGCCTGCAATCCGCGGCTCGCTAGCTGTCCAGAGCACACCGGACTGTCAGCTGAAGAAGTCCATCAGACAATTTTTGGGGGGCTACTGTACATATTTTGAAAATTGGCCTGGACCCTTTTACTGCACAGAGTCCTGCTGATCCATGTCTCAATTGTCTCAAGCCTTAAAAATCCTTGTTTAACCAATCACCTACCCTTCATGTACACTGATTGAAGTGGATTTTACAAGGGACATCAATAAGGGATCAAAGCTTCCACCTGGATTCACCTGGTCAGTCTATGTAATGTTTTGTATACTCAGTGTATATATACTGTATATATATTTATTTTTTATTCATATTTTTTTTTACCCTGACATTGCTCATTCTGATATTTCTTAATTGCTTTATTAACATTTTTGGGATTTGTGTTAATTGTTTTGTAATGTTAGGTATTACTGCACTTTAACTAAAGCTTGTAACATGCACATTTTGCTGCACCTGCAATAACATGTGCAAAATATCTGTAGTCAGCAGTCTGATGGATTGTAGAAAGAAACGGTCTCTAAGCCAGTTGGAATCAGATTGCATGCACCAATATAGGTCTGCCCGACGATAAGGGAGAGAAGAATTTGTGGTTGATTTGTGTGGGGTCCTTAATAATGCTGCGTGCCTTCCTCAGGCAGATGTCCTGGATGGGTGAGGGCACGGTCTCAGTGATGTACTCCACAACCCGCTGGAGGGCCTTGCAGTTGTGGACGGAGTAATTGCCATACCAGGCCATGATGCATCCCCTCAGGACGGTGGTGCAGTAGTAGTATTTAGAGAGGAGGCAGCATGCCAAATTTCGTGAGCCACCTTAGGAAGTAGAGACGCTGTTGTCATGTTGGTCCATGACGAGTCCGCAGTGATGTGGATCAGGGTATGTTCCATCCTCTGCTTCCAGAAGTCAACAATCAAATCCTTTGAACCACCTGGTCATTCAGAGCAGCAAGAGTTCTCCTTGATGACTTGGTATTGTCTACCTCGGAGCTCGTCTGAGAGGGAGGTTTTGGTGGGCATCGCACAGCAGGATTGCCTTTTTCAGTCTGTGATAGTCTGAAGTCCTTGCCACACGACGCAAGTTTGAGTTGTCGGACATCAATTCAAGTTTCAGTCTTGTCTTTTTGTATCCTAATTTATTTTTGGAGCTCGTACCTTCTAGGCATTGCACACCACCAGGTCATCATGTTCGTTCTGCTGACATCGAATGCTACAGTATGGAATATCTCCGTTCATCCAGGGTTTTTGGTTTAGACCTGTAGGGATTTTTATTGTGGGCACATCATCATCAACACATTTCCTAATAAGGACTGTGACTGATGATGTAGGTTCTTCAATGTTGATGAATGAGTCCTGGGTGGACTGTCTTTTTTTACCCCCTTTTTCTCCAATTCAATGGCCCAGACAAGAGACGTATATGTGGCAGGGTCCACAGGCAATTACGTACTACAAATGTATTCATAAAATGTCTGGATGTTTACAATTTCAGTGATTCTCTTAGAAATGGGTAAAAGTACTGTATAGCAACCCCAGGTGTATAATAGTAAATAGCAGCTACTTCTCAGAGAGTTTTGAATTGTCAAGAAGAGTTAAACAGGGGGGTCCGCTGTCACCATATCTATTCATTATGGCTTTCGAAATGCTAGCTATTAATTCATTTCAAATAACAACATTAGAGGATTATAAATCCAAGGCTTAAAAACAAAGGTGTCCATGCATGCCGATGACTCAAGTTTCATATTTAATCTGCTAGCTAGATCCCTGCAATGTCTCATTGAAGATCTAGCTAACTTTTCTGGACTCTCTGGACTAAAACCTAATTATGATAAGTGTACAATATAACATACTGGATCTTTTACTATGCAGTTCATATTTAAAAATGGGCTGACGGTGAAGTAGAAATGCTTGGTATTCATTAAAAAATATATTAAATGAGTCCTACACAATGAATTTCATTAGAAAACAGACAAGATCCTGCAACCATGTAGAGGTAATACTTGTCTATTCACGGAACATTTTCCCTGATTAACTCCTTAGTCATATCTCATATCTCTTTAGCGTCACTTTAGCGTCATTGCCCAGAGGATGGCCGAGTACCCGCAAAGGAATGCGTACGTCGATACATCTGTACAGAAGGCAGGAATATCAGGGTTCTCTGGCTGCTTGGAACATTCCAGCATGATCTGGCACCTGATCCAAATGGCCAAGGTGGAGAAAAGGGACCTCCATGTAGTCTTCCTCGACCTCGCCAATGCATTTGGCTCTGTGTCCCATGAACTCCTGTGGTCTGCCTTCAGATTTTTCCACATACCGGACACCATCACAACCCTGGTGAAGTCATACTTCCAGGATCTGCAGTTCTGCTTCACCACCTCATGGCAGTGCCTGAATGTAGGTATAATGGCGGGATGTACCATTTCTCCATTGGCATTCATAATGGCAATGGAGGTTATCAGATCCTCAAAATGGGTTGCTGGTGGACAGTGAGTCGACTGGTTTCCGCCTCCCTCCACTCAGAGCCTACATTACAACATTGACCACCAGTCCCATGCACCAGGAGAATGCTCAGAAAACTTGAAGAACATCAGCTGGGCCCGTATGAAGATTAAACCATCCAAGTCACGCAGCATCTTGATTGTGAAGGGAGTACTCTCTGACCTGAAATTCTTCATCGGAGATGACCAACTCCCAACAGTGTCTGAGCAGCCGGTAAAAAGCCTGGGAATGTGGTATGATGCAAGCCTGAAGGACAAAGACCAGGTGCAACAACTGTGCAAAGACATCAGTAGTAGCCTACAGTACATCGACAACACCCAGCTACCTGGAAAGTTAAAGGCCTGGTGTCTGCAGTTTGGTCTCCTACAACGGGTGTTCTGGCCCCTAGCAGTGTATGAGGTGCCAATCTCAACAGTGGAGAAGACGGAAAGAGGAGTCACAGGCTACTTAAAGTGGCTCGGAGTTCCACGATGCCTTACCACCATAGGCCTCTATGGAGATGCTGCCCCTCACCAGTCCATCAGAGGAATTCAAGTGTGCAAAAACCAGGCTCCAGATGACACTGAATGAATCTCGAGACCAAGTAGTGAGCATCAACGCGCCGACCTTGGCAACTGGGCGCAAATGGAGGCCAGGAAAAGCAGTCCAGGAGGCAACAGCAGCCCTCAGACATGATGACATTGTGGGTCATGTTCAGCAAGGGAGTGGAGGCCTTGGGCTAACTAGCCGTGCTGCTTGGAGTAAGGCCACTGCACGAAGTACGCCATCAGGAGGAGGCTGCAAGGTGGGCCAATGCAGTCTCTCTTGCCAAACGGACAGTGTGGAGAAGAGGAAGATCAGCTGGACGGCTCTGTGGGCCATGGAAGTAAGGTGGTTGAGCTTTTCCATCAGAGCAACATATGACATCCTTCCAACACCAATTAATCTTAACCAACGGTATGGTCCGCCCTGGAGGACAAGCGAGCTGCCACCAACTCCCTACCACCCCCAGCAGCATCACACCCCTTACGGACGACCTTTGTCCGCGAAGGGGCTAAACCACCGAAGAGCATGGCCCGCGACTGGAAAATGCTAGCTGACATTGGCCGGCAACTTGAGATTCCTTCGGAGATCGCAACCACCACCCTAAGACCTGACATGGTGCCCTGGTCCCGTTCACTCAAGGTCTTCATCATTGAGCT
>NW_027260358.1:0-11365 GCF_045791955.1 Oncorhynchus clarkii lewisi
AAAAAATCGGGGAAAAAATCGGGGAAAAAATCGGAAAAAATCGGGAAAAATCGGAAAAAATCGGGAAAAAATCGGGGAAAAAATCGGGAAAAAATCGGGGAAAAAATCGGAAAAAATCGGGGAAAAAATCGGGAAAAAATCGGGAAAAAATCGGAAAAAATCGGGAAAAAATCGGGGAAAAAATCGGGAAAAATCGGGAAAAAATCGGGAAAAAATCGGGAAAAAATCGGAAAAAATCGGGAAAAAATCGGGAAAAAATCGGAAAAAATCGGGAAAAAATCGGTAAAAAATCGGGAAAAAATCGGGAAAAAATCGGGGAAAAAATCGGGAAAAAATCGGGAAAAATCGGGGAAAAAATCGGAAAAAATCGGGAAAAATCGGTAAAAAATCGGGGAAAAATCGGGGAAAAAATCGGGAAAAAATCGGGAAAAAATCGGGGAAAAAATCGGGAAAAAATCGGGAAAAAATCGGGAAAAAATCGGAAAAAATCGGAGAAAAAATCGGGAAAAAATCGGAAAAAATCGGAAAAAATCGGGAAAAAATCGGGAAAAAATCGGGAAAAAATCGGAAAAAATCGGGAAAAAATCGGGAAAAAATCGGAAAAAATCAGGAAAAATCGGGAAAAAATCGGGAAAAAATCGGGAAAAAATCGGAAAAAATCGGGAAAAAATCGGGAAAAAATCGGAAAAAATCGGGAAATAATCGGGGAAAAATCGGGAAAAAATCGGGAAAAATCGGGAAAAAATCGGGAAAAAATCGGGGAAAAAATCGGGAAAAATCGGGAAATAAATCGGGGAAAAATCGGGAAAAAATCGGGAAAAATCGGGAAAAAATCGGAGAAAAAATCGGAAAAAATCGGGGAAAAAATCGGGAAAAAATCGGGGAAAAATCGGAAAAAATCGGGAAATAATCGGGGAAAAAATCGGGAAAAAATCGGGAAAAAATCGGGAAAAAATCGGGAAAAAATCGGAAAAAATCGGGGAAAAAATCGGGAAAAAATCGGAAAAAATCGGAAAAAATCGGGAAAAAATCGGGAAAAAATCGGGAAAAAATCGGGAAAAAATCGGGAAATAATCGGGGAAAAAATCGAGGAAAAAATCGGAAAAAATCGGAAAAAATGGGAAAAAATCGGGGAAAAAATCGGGGAAAAAATCGGAAAAAATCGGAAAAAATTGGGAAAAAATCGGGAAAAAATCGGGGAAAAAATCGGGAAATAATCGGGGAAATAATCGGAGAAAAAATCGGAAAAAATCGGGGAAAAAATCGGAAAAAATCGGGAAAAATCGGTAAAAAATCGGGAAAAATCGGGGAAAAAATCGGGAAAAAATCGGGAAAAAATCGGGAAAAAATCGGGGAAAAAATCGGGAAAAAATCGGGAAAAAATCGGGAAAAAATCGGGAAAAAATCGGAAAAAATCGGGAAAAAATCGGGAAAAATCGGGAAAAAATCGGGAAAAAATCGGGGAAAAAATCGGGAAAAATCGGGAAAAAATCGGGAAAAATCGGGAAAAAATCGGGAAAAAATCGGGGAAAAAATCGGAAAAAATCGGGGAAAAAATCGGGAAAAAATCGGGAAAAAATCGGGAAAAAATCGGGAAAAAATCGGGAAAAATCGGGAAAAAATCGGGAAAAAATCGGAAAAAATCGGAAAAAATCGGGAAAAATCGGGGAAAAAATCGGGGAAAAAATCGGGAAAAAATCGGGAAAAAATCGGGGAAAAAATCGGAAAAAATCGGGGAAAAAATCGGGAAAAAATCGGGGAAAAAATCGGGAAAAAATCGGGAAAAAATCGGGAAAAAATCGGGAAAAAATCGGGAAAAAATCGGGAAAAAATCGAGGAAAAAATCGGAAAAAATCGGAAAAAATTGGGAAAAAATCGGGAAAAAATCGGGAAAAAATCGGAAAAAATCGGAAAAAATTGGGAAAAAATCGGGAAAAAATCGGGGAAAAAATCGGGAAATAATCGGGGAAATAATCGGAGAAAAAATCGGAAAAAATCGGGGAAAAAATCGGAAAAAATCGGGGAAAGATTGGGAAAAAATCGGGAAAAATCGGGAAAAAATCGGGGAAAAAATCGGAAAAAATCGGGGAAAAAATCGGGGAAAAATCGGAAAAAATCGGGAAAAAATCGGGGGAAAAAATCGGGAAAAAATCGGGAAAAAATCGGGAAAAAATCGGGAAAAAATCGGGAAAAAATCGGGAAAAAATCGGGAAAAAATCGGGAAATAATCGGGGAAAAAATCGAGGAAAAAATCGGAAAAAATCGGAAAAAATTGGGAAAAAATCGGGGAAAAAATCGGGGAAAAAATCGGAAAAAATCGGAAAAAATTGGGAAAAAATCGGGAAAAAATCGGGGAAAAAATCGGGAAAAAATAATCGGAAAAAATTGGGGGGAAAAAATCGGGAAAAAATCGGAAAAAATCGGGGAAAAAATCGGAAAAAATCGGGGAAAAAATCGGGAAAAAATCGGAAAAAATCGGGAAAAAATCGGGGAAAAAATCGGGAAAAATCGGGAAAAAATCGGGGGGAAAAAATCGGGGGAAAAAATCGGGAAAAAATCGGAAAAAATCGGAAAAAATCGGGGAAAAAATCGGGAAAAATCGGGAAAAAATCGGGAAAAAATCGGGAAAAAATCGGGAAAAAATCGGGAAAAAATCGGGAAAAAATCGGAAAAAATCGGGAAAAATCGGAAAAAATCGGGAAAAAATCGGGAAAAAATCGGGAAAAAATCGGGAAAAAATCGGAAAAAATCGGGGAAAAAATCGGAAAAAATCGGGAAAAATCGGTAAAAAATCGGGAAAAATCGGGGAAAAAATCGGGAAAAAATCGGGAAAAAATCGGGGAAAAAATCGGGAAAAAATCGGGAAAAAATCGGGAAAAAATCGGAAAAAATCGGAGAAAAAATCGGGGAAAAAATCGGGGAAAAAATCGGGAAAAAATCGGGAAAAAATCGGGGAAAAAATCGGAAAAAATCGGGAAAAAATCGGGAAAAAATCGGAAAAAATCAGGAAATAATCGGGGAAAAAATCGGGAAAAATCGGGAAAAATCGGGAAAAATCGGGAAAAATTGGGAAAAAATCGAGGAAAAAATCGGGAAAAAATCGGGAAAAAATCGGGAAAAATTGGGAAAAATCGAGGAAAAAATCGGGAAAAATTGGGAAAAATCGAGGAAAAAATCGGGAAAAAATCGGGGAAAAAATCGGGAAAAAATCGGGGAAAAAATCGGAAAAAATCGGGGAAAAAATCGGAAAAAATCGGGAAAAAATCGGGAAAAAATCGGGAAAAAATCGGGAAAAAATCGGGAAAAAATCGGGAAAAAATCGGGAAAAAATCGAGGAAAAAATCGAGGAAAAAATCGGAAAAAATCGGGAAAAATCGGGAAAAAATCGAGGAAAAAATCGGGAAAAATCGGGAAAAATCGGGAAGAAATCGGGAAAAAATCGGGGAAAAAATCGGGAAAAAATCGGGAAAAAATCGGGAAAAAATCGGAAAAAATCGGGAAAAATCGGTAAAAAATCGGGAAAAATCGGGGAAAAAATCGGGAAAAAATCGGGAAAAAATCGGGGAAAAAATCGGAAAAAATCGGGAAAAAATCGGGAAATAATCGGGGGAAAAAATCGGGAAAAATCGGAAAAAATCGGGAAAAAATCGGGAAAAAATCGGGAAAAAATCGGGAAAAAATCGGGAAAAATCGGGGAAAAAATCGGAAAAAATCGGAAAAAATCGGGAAAAAATCGGGAAAAAATCGGGAAAAAATCGGGAAAAATCGGGAAAAAATCGGGGAAAAAATCGAAAAAAATCGGAAAAAATCGGGAAAAAATCGGGGAAAAAATCGGGAAAAATCGGGAAAAATCGGGAAAAATCGGGAAAAAATCGGGAAAAAATCGGGGAAAAAATCGGGAAAAAATCGGGAAAAAATCGGGAAAAAATCGGAAAAAATCGGAAAAAATTGGGAAAAAATCGGGAAAAAATCGGGGAAAAAATCGGGCAAAAAATCGGAAAAAATCGGAAAAAATTGGGAAAAAATCGGGAAAAAATCGGGGAAAAAATCGGGAAATAATCGGGGAAATAATCGGAGAAAAAATCGGAAAAAATCGGGGAAAAAATCGGGAAAAAATCGGGAAAAAATCGGAGAAAAAATCGGAAAAAATCGGGAAAAAATCGGGAAAAAATCGGAAAAAATCGGGAAAAAATCGGGAAATAATCGGGGAAAAATCGAGGAAAAAATCGGAAAAAATCGGGAAAAAATCGGGAAAAAATCGGGAAAAAATCGGGAAAAAATCGGGAAAAAATCGGGGAAAAATCGGGAAAAAATCGGGAAAAAATCGGGAAAAAATCGGGAAAAAATCGGAAAAAATCGGGAAAAAATCGGGAAAAATCGGGAAAAAATCGGGGAAAAAATCGGGAAAAAATCGGAAAAAATCGGAAAAAATCGGGAAATAATCTTGGAAAAAATCGGGAAAAATCGGGAAAAAATCGGGAAAAAATCGGGAAAAAATCGGGAAAAAATCGGGAAAAAATCGGGAAAAAATCGGGAAAAAATCGGGAAAAAATCGGAAAAAATCGGAAAAAATTGGGAAAAAATCGGGAAAAATCGGGAAAAAATCGGGAAAAAATCGGAAAAAATCGGGAAAAAATCGGAAAAAATCGGGAAAAAATCGGGAAAAAATCGGGAAAAAATCGGGGGGAAAAAATCGGGAAAAAATCGGAAAAAATCGGGAAAAAATCGGGGAAAAAATCGGGAAAAAATCGGGAAAAAATCGGAAAAAATCGGGAAAAAATCGGGAAAAAATCGGGAAAAAATCGGGAAAAAATCGGGAAAAAATCGGGAAAAAATCGGGAAAAAATCGGGAAAAAATCGGGGAAAAAATCGGAAAAAATCGGGAAAAAATCGGGAAAAAATCGGGAAAAAATCGGGAAAAAATCGGGAAAAAATCGGGAAAAAATCGGGAAAAAATCGGGAAAAAATCGGGGAAAAAATCGGGGAAAAAATTCGGGGAAAAATCGGGAAAAAATCGGGGAAAAAATCGGGAAAAAATCGGGAAAAAATCGGGAAAAATCGGGGAAAAAATCGGGAAAAATTGGGAAAAATCGGTAAAAAATCGGGATAAAATCGGGGAAAAAATCGGGAAAAAATCGGGAAAAAATCGGGAAAAAATCGGGAAAAAATCGGGAAAAAATCGGGAAAAAATCGGGAAAAAATCGGGGAAAAAATCGGGGAAAAAATCGGGAAAAAATCGGGGAAAAAATCGGGAAAAATCGGGAAAAAATCGGGAAAAAATCGGGAAAAAATCGGGAAAAAATCGGGAAAAAATCGGGAAAAAATCGGGAAAAAATCGGGAAAAAATCGGAAAAAATCGGAAAAAATTGGGAAAAAATCGGGAAAAAATCGGGAAAAAATCGGGAAAAAATCGGAAAAAATCGGGAAAAAATCGGGAAAAAATCGGGAAAAAATCGGGAAAAAATCGGGAAAAATTCGGGAAAAAATCGGAAAAAATCGGGAAAAAATCGGGAAAAAATCGGGAAAAAATCGGGAAAAAATCGGAAAAAATCGGGAAAAAATCGGGGAAAAAATCGGGGGAAAAAATCGGGAAAAAATCGGGAAAAAATCGGGGAAAAAATCGGAAAAAATCGGGAAAAAATCGGGAAAAAATCGGAAAAAATCGGGAAAAAATCGGGAAAAAATCGGGAAAAAATCGGGAAAAAATCGGGAAAAAATCGGAAAAAATCGGGAAAAAATCGGGAAAAAATCGGAAAAAATCGGGAAAAAATCGGGAAAAAATCGGGGGAAAAAATCGGGAAAAAATCGGGAAAAAATCGGAAAAAATCGGAAAAAATCGGGAAAAAATCGGGAAAAAATCGGGGAAAAAATCGGGAAAAAATCGGGGAAAAAATCGGGAAAAAATCGGAAAAAATCGGGAAAAAATCGGGAAATAATCGGGGAAAAATCGAGGAAAAAATCGGAAAAAATCGGGAAAAAATCGGGAAAAAATCGGGAAAAAATCGGGAAAAAATCGGGAAAAAATCGGGAAAAAATCGGAAAAAATCGGGAAAAAATCGGGGAAAAAATCGGAAAAAATCGGGAAAAAATCGGGAAAAAATCGGGAAAAAATCGGGAAAAAATCGGAAAAAATCGGGAAAAAATCGGGAAAAAATCGGAAAAAAAAAAATCGGGAAAAAATCGGGAAAAAATCGGGAAAAAATCGGGAAAAAATCGGGAAAAAATCGGGGAAAAAATCGGAAAAAATCGGGGAAAAAATCGGAAAAAATCGGGAAAAAATCGGGAAAAAATCGGGAAAAAATCGGGAAAAAATCGGGGAAAAAATCGGGAAAAAATCGGAAAAAATCGGAAAAAATCGGGAAAAAATCGGGAAAAAATCGGGAAAAAATCGGAAAAAATCGGAAAAAATTGGGAAAAAATCGGGAAAAAATCGGGGAAAAAATCGGGAAAAAATCGGGAAAAAATCGAGGAAAAAATCGGAAAAAATCGGGAAAAAATCGGGAAAAAATCGGGAAAAAATCGGGAAATAATCGGGGAAAAAATCGAGGAAAAAATCGGAAAAAATCGGAAAAAATTGGGAAAAAATCGGGAAAAAATCGGGAAAAAATCGGGGAAAAAATCGGGAAAAAATCGGGAAAAAATCGGAAAAAATCGGGAAAAAATCGGGAAAAAATCGGGAAAAAATCGGGGAAAAAATCGGGAAAAAATCGGGAAAAAATCGGGAAAAAATCGGGAAAAAATCGGGAAAAAATCGGGAAAAAATCGGGAAAAAATCGGAAAAAATCGGGAAAAAATCGGGAAAAAATCGGGAAAAAATCGGGAAAAAATCGGGAAAAAATCGGGAAAAAATCGGGAAAAAATCGGGAAAAAATCGGGAAAAAATCGGGAAAAAATCGGGAAAAAATCGGGGAAAAAATCGGGAAAAAATCGGGAAAAAATCGGGAAAAAATCGGGAAAAAATCGGGAAAAAATCGGGAAAAAATCGGAAAAAATCGGGAAAAAATCGGGAAAAAATCGGGGAAAAAATCGGGAAAAAATCGGGAAAAAATCGGGAAAAATCGGGAAAAAATTGGGAAAAAATCGGGAAAAAATCGGGAAAAAATCGGGAAAAAATCGGGGAAAAAATCGGGAAAAAATCGGAAAAAATCGGGAAAAAAAAAAATCGGGAAAAAATCGGGAAAAAATCGGGAAAAAATCGGAAAAAATCGGGAAAAAATCGGGGAAAAAATCGGGAAAAAATCGGGAAAAAATCGGGAAAAAATCGGGAAAAAATCGGGAAAAAATCGGGAAAAAATCGGGAAAAAATCGGGAAAAAATCGGGAAAAAATCGGGAAAAAATCGGGAAAAAATCGGGAAAAAATCGGGAAAAAATCGGGAAAAAATCGGAAAAAATCGGGAAAAAATCGGGAAAAAATCGGGAAAAAATCGGGAAAAAATCGGAAAAAATCGGAAAAAATCGGGAAAAAATCGGGAAAAAATCGGGAAAAAATCGGAAAAAATCGGGAAAAAATCGGGAAAAAATCGGGAAAAAATCGGGAAAAAATCGGGAAAAAATCGGGAAAAAATCGGAAAAAATCGGGAAAAAATCGGGGAAAAAATCGGGAAAAAATCGGGGAAAAAATCGGGGAAAAAATCGGGAAAAAATCGGGAAAAAATCGGGAAAAAATCGGGAAAAAATCGGGAAAAAATCGGGGAAAAAATCGGGAAAAAATCGGGAAAAAATCGGGAAAAAATCGGGGAAAAAATCGGGAAAAAATCGGGAAAAAATCGGGAAAAAATCGGGAAAAAATCGGGAAAAAATCGGGAAAAAAAAAAATCGGGGGAAAAAATCGGGAAAAAATCGGGAAAAAATCGGGAAAAAATCGGGAAAAAATCGGGAAAAAATCGGGAAAAAATCGGGAAAAAATCGGGAAAAAATCGGGGAAAAAATCGGGAAAAAATCGGGAAAAAATCGGGAAAAAATCGGGGAAAAAAATCGGGGAAAAAATCGGGGAAAAAATCGGGAAAAAATCGGGAAAAAATCGGAAAAAATCGGAAAAAATCGGGAAAAAATGGGAAAAAATCGGGAAAAAATCGGGGGAAAAAATCGGGAAAAAATCGGGAAAAAATCGGGAAAAAATCGGAAAAAATCGGGAAAAAATCGGGAAAAAATCGGGAAAAAATCGGGAAAAAATCGGGGAAAAAATCGGGAAAAAATCGGAAAAAATCGGAAAAAATCGGGAAAAAATCGGGAAAAAATCGGGAAAAAATCGGGGAAAAAATCGGAAAAAATCGGGAAAAAATCGGGAAAAAATCGGGGAAAAAATCGGGAAAAAATCGGGGAAAAAATCGGGAAAAAATCGGGAAAAAATCGGAAAAAATCGGGAAAAAATCGGGGAAAAAATCGGGAAAAAATCGGGAAAAAATCGGGGAAAAAATCGGAAAAAATCGGGAAAAAATCGGGAAAAAATCGGGAAAAAATCGGGAAAAAATCGGGGAAAAAATCGGGAAAAAATCGGGGAAAAAATCGGGAAAAAATCGGGAAAAAATCGGGAAAAAATCGGGAAAAAATCGGGGAAAAAATCGGGAAAAAATCGGAAAAAATCGGGAAAAAATCGGGAAAAAATCGGGAAAAAATCGGGAAAAAATCGGGGGAAAAAATCGGGAAAAAATCGGGAAAAAATCGGGAAAAAATCGGGAAAAAATCGGGAAAAAATCGGGAAAAAATCGGGAAAAAATCGGGAAAAAATCGGGGGGAAAAAATCGGGAAAAAATCGGGGAAAAAATCGGAAAAAATCGGGAAAAAATCGGGAAAAAATCGGGAAAAAATCGGAAAAAATCGGGAAAAAATCGGGAAAAAATCGGGGAAAAAATCGGGAAAAAATCGGGAAAAAATCGGGAAAAAATCGGGAAAAAATCGGGAAAAAATCGGGAAAAAATCGGGAAAAAATCGGGAAAAAATCGGGAAAAAATCGGGAAAAAATCGGGGAAAAAATCGGAAAAAATCGGAAAAAATCGGGAAAAAATCGGGAAAAAATCGGGAAAAAATCGGGAAAAAATCGGGAAAAAATCGGGAAATAATCGGGGAAAAAATCGGGAAAAAATCGGGGGGAAAAAATCGGGAAAAAATCGGAAAAAATCGGGAAAAAATCGGGAAAAAATCGGGAAAAAATCGGGAAAAAATCGGGAAAAAAAAAATCGGGAAAAAATCGGGAAAAAATCGGAAAAAATCGGGAAAAAATCGGGGAAAAAATCGGGAAAAAATCGGAAAAAATCGGAAAAAATCGGGAAAAAATCGGGAAAAATCGGGAAAAAATCGGAAAAAATCGGGAAAAAATCGGGAAAAAATCGGGAAAAAATCGGGAAAAAATCGGGAAAAAATCGGGAAAAAATCGGGAAAAAATCGGGAAAAAATCGGGAAAAAATCGGGAAAAAATCGGGAAAAAATCGGAAAAAATCGGGAAAAAATCGGGAAAAAATGGGGAAAAAATCGGGAAAAAATCGGAAAAAATCGGGAAAAAATCGGGAAAAAATCGGGGAAAAAATCGGGAAAAAATCGGGAAAAAATCGGGAAAAAATCGGGAAAAAATCGGGGAAAAAATCGGGAAAAAATCGGGAAAAAATCGGGAAAAAATCGGGAAAAAATCGGGAAAAAATCGGGGAAAAAATCGGGAAAAAATCGGAAAAAATCGGGAAAAAATCGGGGAAAAAATCGGGAAAAAATCGGGGAAAAAATCGGGAAAAAATCGGGAAAAAATCGGAAAAAATCGGAAAAAATCGGGAAAAAATCGGGAAAAAATCGGGAAAAAATCGGGAAAAAATCGGGAAAAAATCGGGAAAAAATCGGGGAAAAAATCGGGAAAAAATCGGGAAAAAATCGGGAAAAAATCGGGAAAAAATCGGGAAAAAATCGGGAAAAAATCGGGAAAAAATCGGGAAAAAATCGGGGAAAAAATCGGGAAAAAATCGGGAAAAAATCGGGAAAAAATCGGGAAAAAATCGGGAAAAAATCGGGAAAAAATCGGAAAAAATCGGGAAAAAATCGGGAAAAAATCGGAAAAAATCGGGAAAAAATCGGGAAAAAATCGGAAAAAATCGGGAAAAAATCGGGAAAAAATCGGGAAAAAATCGGGAAAAAATCGGGAAAAAATCGGGAAAAAATCGGGGAAAAAATCGGGAAAAAATCGGAAAAAATCGGAAAAAATCGGGAAAAAATCGGGAAAAAATCGGGGAAAAAATCGGAAAAAATCGGAAAAAATCGGGAAAAAATCGGGAAAAAATCGGGAAAAAATCGGGAAAAAATCGGGGAAAAAATCGGGAAAAAATCGGAAAAAATCGGGAAAAAATCGGGAAAAAATCGGGAAAAAATCGGGAAAAAATCGGGAAAAAATCGGGAAAAAATCGGGAAAAAATCGGGAAAAAAATCGGGAAAAAATCGGGAAAAAATCGGGAAAAAATCGGGAAAAAATCGGGAAAAAATCGGGAAAAAATCGGGAAAAAATCGGGAAAAAATCGGGAAAAAATCGGGAAAAAATCGGGAAAAAATCGGGGAAAAAAAAAAATCGGGAAAAAATCGGGAAAAAATCGGGGAAAAAATCGGGAAAAAATCGGGAAAAAATGGAAAAAATCGGAAAAAATCGGGAAAAAATCGGGAAAAAATCGGGAAAAAATCGGGAAAAAATCGGGAAAAAATCGGGAAAAAATCGGGAAAAAATCGGGAAAAAATCGGGAAAAAATCGGGAAAAAATCGGGAAAAAATCGGGGAAAAAATCGGGAAAAAATCGGGAAAAAATCGGGAAAAAATCGGGGAAAAAATCGGGAAAAAATCGGGAAAAAATCGGGAAAAAATCGGAAAAAATCGGAAAAAATCGGGAAAAAATCGGGGAAAAAATCGGGAAAAAATCGGGAAAAAATCGGGAAAAAATCGGGGAAAAAATCGGGAAAAAATCGGAAAAAATCGGAAAAAATCGGGAAAAAATCGGGAAAAAATCGGGGAAAAAATCGGAAAAAATCGGAAAAAATTGGGAAAAAATCGGGAAAAAATCGGGGAAAAAATCGGGAAATAATCGGGAAAAAATCGAGGAAAAAATCGGAAAAAATCGGGGAAAAAATCGGAAAAAATCGGGAAAAAATCGGGAAAAAATCGGGGAAAAAATCGGGAAAAAATCGGGGGAAAAAATCGGAAAAAATCGGGAAAAAATCGGGAAAAAATCGGGAAAAAATCGGAAAAAATCGGGAAAAAATCGGGAAAAAATCGGAAAAAATCGGGAAAAAATCGGAAAAAATCGGGAAAAAATCGGGAAAAAATCGGGGAAAAAATCGGGAAAAAATCGGGAAAAAATCGGGAAAAAATCGGGAAAAAATCGGGAAAAAATCGGGGAAAAAA
>NW_027260359.1:0-11311 GCF_045791955.1 Oncorhynchus clarkii lewisi
CACACACTGTCACGAACCTCGCCGAGGATGGTGCCTCTTCCTGTTCGGGCGGTGCTCGGCGGTCGTCGTCGCCGGCCTATTAGCTGCCATCGATTCCCTTTCCGTTTGTTTTGGGTTATTGGTTAATTGGGTACACCTGTTTTGTATTAGGATTTGTTTGTAGGGTATTTAGGGGCACTAGGCCCGCTGGGTATTTGTGCGGGCTTGTTTTTGTTACTCTGTGTTTTGTTGGTGTGATTTATTATTGTATTTATTCTCCGGACTGTTTAGTCCTGTTGTTGTTTTGGACTAGCAACGTATTTACGCCCTGTGTGTTGGCGTGACTGTTTTTGTTGCGCTGGGGAATAAATCTGAGGAAAACGACTGAACCCTGCTCTCTGCGCCTGATTCCACCCACCACACCTAGTAGATCGTAACAGAAGCCCGCACCTTTGAAATGGAGTCAAAGGAGCAGCGACCACTCCTCTCCCCACTATGGAGGAGCGCGTTCATCACCATACAGCTGTCCTCCATCGGATTGGTACCGCGATGGACCAGATGATGGAGAGGATGGAACGATGGGAGAGGAGTGGTCTCCCGACATCTACCCCAGCTCCCCCACTCCCGACACCACCTACTCCACCTACATCGTCCTCTGGGTCCGGCGCACTACGTCTCTCCCCCCCGAGGGAGTACGATGGAGCGGCTGCTGGGTGCCAGGGATTTTTGCTCCAGCTGGAGCTCTACCTGGCTACCGTGCGTCCGGCTCCCTCGGGTGAGGAGAGTGTGAGCCTCCTCGTCTCCTGTTTAACGGGCAGGGCCCTGGACTGGGCTAACGCAGTCTGGAACAGTCCAGACTCAGCTCGGGACAACTACCTGGAGTTCACCCGCCGTTTCCGAGCAGTGTTCGACCATCCACCAGAGGGTAAAGCGGCGGGTGAGCGACTGTTCCACCTCAGACAGGAGACGAGGAGCGCGCAGGACTTCGCGTTGGAGTTTAGGACCCTAGCTGCTGGTGCTGGGTGGAATGACAGGGCCCTGATGGACCATTACCGGTGTAGTCTCCGGGAGGACGTCCGCGGAGCTGGCTTGCAGGGACACAACTCTCTCCCTGGATGAACTAATAGACATGTCTATTCGATTGGACAACCTGCTAGCTGCCCGCGGGCGTTCAGAAGGGGTCCTGCTAATTCCACCGTCCAGCTCTCCCACTCCCACTCCGATGGAGTTGGGAGGAGCTGCATCTAGGGGGATCAGAGGGGGCTCCTCCTGCTCCTATTGTGGACGGAGAGGACACACTTCGGACCGGTGTTGGAGGAGTCCCTCCGGGAGTCGAGATGGTCGGCAGAGCGCTCCTCGGCCACCCCAGGTGAGTAAGCACCAAACTCACCCAGAGCTCCCTGTTGGTCACATGTTTTTGTTAATTTTTTTCCCTGCATTTTTCCCCTCTCTTCAGCATAAGGCGCTAGTCGATTCAGGCGCAGCTGTGAGTTTTATGGATCGTGGACTCGCCCGTAAATTGGGAATTCCGTTAGTGCAGATAGACCCACCTGTCCCCGTGCACTCCTTAGATAGCCGACCGCTAGGGTCAGGGCTGGTCAGGGAGGCCACGATTCCGCTGGACATGGTAACGCAGGGGAATCATAGGGAGAGGATCAGTTTCTACCTTATTGATTCACCTGGGTTTCCGGTGGTGTTGGGGGTTCCCTGGCTGGCTATTCACAATCCCCTTATTTCCTGGAAACAGGGGGCTCTTAAGGGGTGGTCAGACGAGTGTTCAGAGAGGTGTTTAGGAGTTTCCATCGGTGCCACGACGGTGGAGAGTCCAGACCAGGTTTCCACCGTGCGCATTCCCCCCGAATATGCCGATTTGGCTATCGCTTTTAGTAAGAGGAAAGCGACCAAATTACCACCCCATCGACGGTGGGATTGCGTGATAAACCTCCTGGAGAATGCTGCACTTCCCCGGAGTCATGTGTACCCACTGTCACAGGAGGAGACGCTGGCTATGGAAACATATGTCACGGAAGCTCTGAGACAGGGGTACATTCGGCCCTCCATGTCACCCGTCTCCTCGAGTTTCTTTTTTGTGAGGAAAAAGGAGGGAGGTCTGCGTCCGTGCATTGATTATCGAGGTCTCAATTCGATCACAGTGGGTTTTAGTTATCCGCTACCTCTCATCGCTACGGCGGTGGAATCATTCCACGGAGCGCGTTTCTTCACAAAACTGGACCTCAGGAGCGCGTATAATCTGGTGCGTATTCGGGGAGGAGACGAGTGGAAAACAGCGTTTAGTACCACATCAGGCCACTATGAGTACCTCGTCATGCCGTATGGGTTGAAAAATGCTCCAGCCGTCTTTCAATCCTTTGTAGATGAGATTCTCAGGGACTTGCACGGGCAGGGTGTGGTAGTCTATATTGATGACATCTTGATTTATTCTGCCACACGCGCCGCGCATGTTTCCCTGGTGCGCAAGGTTCTTGGGCGACTGCTGGAGCATGACCTATACGTCAAGGCTGAGAAATGTGTGTTCTCCAAACCAGCCGTTTCCTTCTTGGGTTATCGCATTTCCAGCTCGGGGATGATGATGGAGTGTGACCGCGTTAACGCCGTGCGTAATTGGCCGACTCCGACCACGGTAAAGGAGGTGCAGCGGTTTTTAGGGTTTGCCAATTACTACCGGAGGTTTATCCGGGGTTTTGGCCAAGTAGCGGCGCCCATTACCTCACTGCTGAAGGGAGGGCCGGTGCGTTTGCGGTGGTCAGCAGAGGCTGATGGAGCCTTCAACCAGTTGAAGGCACTGTTCACTGGGGCTCCCGTGTTGGCGCATCCGGACCCTTCGTTAGCATTCATAGTGGAGGTGGATGCGTCCGAGGCTGGGGTTGGAGCCGTGCTGTCTCAGCGCTCGGGTACACCACCGAAGCTCCGTCCCTGCGCTTTCTTTTCTAAGAAGCTGGGTCCGGCAGAGCGGAACTATGATGTGGGGGACCGGGAGTTACTAGCTATGGTAAAGGCCCTGAAGGTGTGGAGACACTGGCTAGAGGGGGCTAAACACCCTTTTCTCATCTGGACTGATCACCGTAATCTGGAGTATATTCGTGCAGCGAGGAGACTGAATCCACGCCAGGCTAGGTGGGCCATGTTCTTTACACGTTTTAGATTTACGATCTCTTACAGACCAGGTTCCCTCAACACTAAGGCCGACGCGCTGTCCCGTCTCTATGACACCGAGGACCGGTCTATCGAACCCACTCCCATCCTTCCTGCTTCTCGGCTGGTGGCCCCAGTGGTATGGGAGGTGGACGCGGACATCGAGCGGGCGTTGAGGGTTGAACCTGCGCCTGCACAGTGTCCGACTGGCAGAAGTTACGTACCGCTTGGTGTCCGTGATAAGTTGATTCGGTGGGCTCACACACTACCGTCTGCGGGTCATCCGGGGATCGATAGGACAGTGCGGGGTCTTAGAGGGAAATACTGGTGGCCCACCTTAGCTAGGGATGTGAGGCTCTATGTCTCTTCCTGTTCGGTATGCACCCAGAGTAAGGCTCCTAGGCACCTTCCTAGAGGGAAGTTACAGCCCCTCCCGATTCCACAACGGCCATGGTCCCATCTCTCGGTAGATTTCCTTACTGATCTTCCCCCTTCTCAGGGGAACACTACCGTTCTGGTCGTTGTGGATCGGTTCTCTAAGTCCTGCCGTCTCCTTCCATTGCCTGGTCTCCCTACGGCCCTACAGACTGCAGAGGCTCTTTTTACCCACGTCTTCCGGCACTATGGGGTCCCAGAGGATATCGTCTCCGATCGGGGTCCCCAGTTCACATCTCGGGTTTGGAAGGCGTTTATGGAGCGTCTGGGGATCTCGGTCAGCCTTACCTCTGGTTATCACCCCGAAAGTAATGGGCAGGTGGAGAGAGTAAACCAGGAAGTGGGCAGGTTTCTGAGGTCGTATTGCCAGGACCGGCCAGGAGAATGGGCAAGGTACGTCCCATGGGCAGAGTTAGCCCAGAATTCTCTTCGGCATTCGTCCACGAATATGTCGCCATTCGAATGTGTACTGGGTTACCAGCCGGTCCTGGCTCCGTGGCATCAGAGTCAGACCGAGGCTCCTGCGGTGGAGGAGTGGGTTCAGCGCTCTAGAGAGACCTGGCGGGCAATCCAGGATTCTCTCAGGCAGGCCAGTGAACGGCAGAAGAGAGACGCTGACCGCCACCGCAGTGAGGCCCCGGTGTTCGCACCAGGGGACAGGGTCTGGCTCTCGACCCGAAACCTGTCCCTCCGCCTGCCCTGCCGGAAGCTGGGGCCGCAGTGTGTGGGGCCATTCAAAGTCCTGAGGAGGATAAACGAGGTGTGTTATAGATTGCAACTTCCCTCTTATTATCGTATTAACCCCTCGTTTCATGTGTCTCTCCTCAGGCCGGTGGTAGCTGGTCCCCTACAAGACGGTGAGGTACCGGAGGTCCCTCCACCCCTTCTGGACATCGAGGGGTCCCCGGCGTACACAGTACGAGCTATTCTGGACTCGAGACGCCGGGTGAGGGGCCTGCAGTACCTCGTGGACTGGGAGGGGTACGGTCCGGAGGAGAGGTGCTGGGTACCGGGGAGGGACATTTTAGATCCTTCCCTCTTGAGGGATTTCCATCGCCTCCACCCGGATCGCCCTGCGCCTCGTCCTCCGGGTCGTCCTCGAGGCCGGGGTCGGCGCGCTGCGGGAGCCGCGCGTCAGGGGGGGGGTACTGTCACGAACCTCGCCGAGGATGGTGCCTCTTCCTGTTCGGGCGGTGCTCGGCGGTCGTCGTCGCCGGCCTATTAGCTGCCATCGATTCCCTTTCCGTTTGTTTTGGGTTATTGGTTAATTGGGTACACCTGTTTTGTATTAGGATTTGTTTGTAGGGTATTTAGGGGCACTAGGCCCGCTGGGTATTTGTGCGGGCTTGTTTTTGTTACTCTGTGTTTTGTTGGTGTGATTTATTATTGTATTTATTCTCCGGACTGTTTAGTCCTGTTGTTGTTTTGGACTAGCAACGTATTTACGCCCTGTGTGTTGGCGTGACTGTTTTTGTTGCGCTGGGGAATAAATCTGAGGAAAACGACTGAACCCTGCTCTCTGCGCCTGATTCCACCCACCACACCTAGTAGATCGTAACAGAAGCCCGCACCTTTGAAATGGAGTCAAAGGAGCAGCGACCACTCCTCTCCCCACTATGGAGGAGCGCGTTCATCACCATACAGCTGTCCTCCATCGGATTGGTACCGCGATGGACCAGATGATGGAGAGGATGGAACGATGGGAGAGGAGTGGTCTCCCGACATCTACCCCAGCTCCCCCACTCCCGACACCACCTACTCCACCTACATCGTCCTCTGGGTCCGGCGCACTACGTCTCTCCCCCCCGAGGGAGTACGATGGAGCGGCTGCTGGGTGCCAGGGATTTTTGCTCCAGCTGGAGCTCTACCTGGCTACCGTGCGTCCGGCTCCCTCGGGTGAGGAGAGTGTGAGCCTCCTCGTCTCCTGTTTAACGGGCAGGGCCCTGGACTGGGCTAACGCAGTCTGGAACAGTCCAGACTCAGCTCGGGACAACTACCTGGAGTTCACCCGCCGTTTCCGAGCAGTGTTCGACCATCCACCAGAGGGTAAAGCGGCGGGTGAGCGACTGTTCCACCTCAGACAGGAGACGAGGAGCGCGCAGGACTTCGCGTTGGAGTTTAGGACCCTAGCTGCTGGTGCTGGGTGGAATGACAGGGCCCTGATGGACCATTACCGGTGTAGTCTCCGGGAGGACGTCCGCGGAGCTGGCTTGCAGGGACACAACTCTCTCCCTGGATGAACTAATAGACATGTCTATTCGATTGGACAACCTGCTAGCTGCCCGCGGGCGTTCAGAAGGGGTCCTGCTAATTCCACCGTCCAGCTCTCCCACTCCCACTCCGATGGAGTTGGGAGGAGCTGCATCTAGGGGGATCAGAGGGGGCTCCTCCTGCTCCTATTGTGGACGGAGAGGACACACTTCGGACCGGTGTTGGAGGAGTCCCTCTGGGAGTCGAGATGGTCGGCAGAGCGCTCCTCGGCCACCCCAGGTGAGTAAGCACCAAACTCACCCAGAGCTCCCTGTTGGTCACATGTTTTTGTTAATTTTTTTCCCTGCATTTTTCCCCTCTCTTCAGCATAAGGCGCTAGTCGATTCAGGCGCAGCTGTGAGTTTTATGGATCGTGGACTCGCCCGTAAATTGGGAATTCCGTTAGTGCAGATAGACCCACCTGTCCCCGTGCACTCCTTAGATAGCCGACCGCTAGGGTCAGGGCTGGTCAGGGAGGCCACGATTCCGCTGGACATGGTAACGCAGGGGAATCATAGGGAGAGGATCAGTTTCTACCTTATTGATTCACCTGGGTTTCCGGTGGTGTTGGGGGTTCCCTGGCTGGCTATTCACAATCCCCTTATTTCCTGGAAACAGGGGGCTCTTAAGGGGTGGTCAGACGAGTGTTCAGAGAGGTGTTTAGGAGTTTCCATCGGTGCCACGACGGTGGAGAGTCCAGACCAGGTTTCCACCGTGCGCATTCCCCCCGAATATGCCGATTTGGCTATCGCTTTTAGTAAGAGGAAAGCGACCAAATTACCACCCCATCGACGGTGGGATTGCGTGATAAACCTCCTGGAGAATGCTGCACTTCCCCGGAGTCATGTGTACCCACTGTCACAGGAGGAGACGCTGGCTATGGAAACATATGTCACGGAAGCTCTGAGACAGGGGTACATTCGGCCCTCCATGTCACCCGTCTCCTCGAGTTTCTTTTTTGTGAGGAAAAAGGAGGGAGGTCTGCGTCCGTGCATTGATTATCGAGGTCTCAATTCGATCACAGTGGGTTTTAGTTATCCGCTACCTCTCATCGCTACGGCGGTGGAATCATTCCACGGAGCGCGTTTCTTCACAAAACTGGACCTCAGGAGCGCGTATAATCTGGTGGTATTCGGGGAGGAGACGAGTGGAAAACAGCGTTTAGTACCACATCAGGCCACTATGAGTACCTCGTCATGCCGTATGGGTTGAAAAATGCTCCAGCCGTCTTTCAATCCTTTGTAGATGAGATTCTCAGGGACTTGCACGGGCAGGGTGTGGTAGTCTATATTGATGACATCTTGATTTATTCTGCCACACGCGCCGCGCATGTTTCCCTGGTGCGCAAGGTTCTTGGGCGACTGCTGGAGCATGACCTATACGTCAAGGCTGAGAAATGTGTGTTCTCCAAACCAGCCGTTTCCTTCTTGGGTTATCGCATTTCCAGCTCGGGGATGATGATGGAGTGTGACCGCGTTAACGCCGTGCGTAATTGGCCGACTCCGACCACGGTAAAGGAGGTGCAGCGGTTTTTAGGGTTTGCCAATTACTACCGGAGGTTTATCCGGGGTTTTGGCCAAGTAGCGGCGCCCATTACCTCACTGCTGAAGGGAGGGCCGGTGCGTTTGCGGTGGTCAGCAGAGGCTGATGGAGCCTTCAACCAGTTGAAGGCACTGTTCACTGGGGCTCCCGTGTTGGCGCATCCGGACCCTTCGTTAGCATTCATAGTGGAGGTGGATGCGTCCGAGGCTGGGGTTGGAGCCGTGCTGTCTCAGCGCTCGGGTACACCACCGAAGCTCCGTCCCTGCGCTTTCTTTTCTAAGAAGCTGGGTCCGGCAGAGCGGAACTATGATGTGGGGGACCGGGAGTTACTAGCTATGGTAAAGGCCCTGAAGGTGTGGAGACACTGGCTAGAGGGGGCTAAACACCCTTTTCTCATCTGGACTGATCACCGTAATCTGGAGTATATTCGTGCAGCGAGGAGACTGAATCCACGCCAGGCTAGGTGGGCCATGTTCTTTACACGTTTTAGATTTACGATCTCTTACAGACCAGGTTCCCTCAACACTAAGGCCGACGCGCTGTCCCGTCTCTATGACACCGAGGACCGGTCTATCGAACCCACTCCCATCCTTCCTGCTTCTCGGCTGGTGGCCCCAGTGGTATGGGAGGTGGACGCGGACATCGAGCGGGCGTTGAGGGTTGAACCTGCGCCTGCACAGTGTCCGACTGGCAGAAGTTACGTACCGCTTGGTGTCCGTGATAAGTTGATTCGGTGGGCTCACACACTACCGTCTGCGGGTCATCCGGGGATCGATAGGACAGTGCGGGGTCTTAGAGGGAAATACTGGTGGCCCACCTTAGCTAGGGATGTGAGGCTCTATGTCTCTTCCTGTTCGGTATGCACCCAGAGTAAGGCTCCTAGGCACCTTCCTAGAGGGAAGTTACAGCCCCTCCCGATTCCACAACGGCCATGGTCCCATCTCTCGGTAGATTTCCTTACTGATCTTCCCCCTTCTCAGGGGAACACTACCGTTCTGGTCGTTGTGGATCGGTTCTCTAAGTCCTGCCGTCTCCTTCCATTGCCTGGTCTCCCTACGGCCCTACAGACTGCAGAGGCTCTTTTTACCCACGTCTTCCGGCACTATGGGGTCCCAGAGGATATCGTCTCCGATCGGGGTCCCCAGTTCACATCTCGGGTTTGGAAGGCGTTTATGGAGCGTCTGGGGATCTCGGTCAGCCTTACCTCTGGTTATCACCCCGAAAGTAATGGGCAGGTGGAGAGAGTAAACCAGGAAGTGGGCAGGTTTCTGAGGTCGTATTGCCAGGACCGGCCAGGAGAATGGGCAAGGTACGTCCCATGGGCAGAGTTAGCCCAGAATTCTCTTCGGCATTCGTCCACGAATATGTCGCCATTCGAATGTGTACTGGGTTACCAGCCGGTCCTGGCTCCGTGGCATCAGAGTCAGACCGAGGCTCCTGCGGTGGAGGAGTGGGTACAGCGCTCTAGAGAGACCTGGCGGGCAATCCAGGATTCTCTCAGGCAGGCCAGTGAACGGCAGAAGAGAGACGCTGACCGCCACCGCAGTGAGGCCCCGGTGTTCGCACCAGGGGACAGGGTCTGGCTCTCGACCCGAAACCTGTCCCTCCGCCTGCCCTGCCGGAAGCTGGGGCCGCAGTGTGTGGGGCCATTCAAAGTCCTGAGGAGGATAAACGAGGTGTGTTATAGATTGCAACTTCCCTCTTATTATCGTATTAACCCCTCGTTTCATGTGTCTCTCCTCAGGCCGGTGGTAGCTGGTCCCCTACAAGACGGTGAGGTACCGGAGGTCCCTCCACCCCTTCTGGACATCGAGGGGTCCCCGGCGTACACAGTACGAGCTATTCTGGACTCGAGACGCCGGGTGAGGGGCCTGCAGTACCTCGTGGACTGGGAGGGGTACGGTCCGGAGGAGAGGTGCTGGGTACCGGGGAGGGACATTTTAGATCCTTCCCTCTTGAGGGATTTCCATCGCCTCCACCCGGATCGCCCTGCGCCTCGTCCTCCGGGTCGTCCTCGAGGCCGGGGTCGGCGCGCTGCGGGAGCCGCGCGTCAGGGGGGGGGTACTGTCACGAACCTCGCCGAGGATGGTGCCTCTTCCTGTTCGGGCGGTGCTCGGCGGTCGTCGTCGCCGGCCTATTAGCTGCCATCGATTCCCTTTCCGTTTGTTTTGGGTTATTGGTTAATTGGGTACACCTGTTTTGTATTAGGATTTGTTTGTAGGGTATTTAGGGGCACTAGGCCCGCTGGGTATTTGTGCGGGCTTGTTTTTGTTACTCTGTGTTTTGTTGGTGTGATTTATTATTGTATTTATTCTCCGGACTGTTTAGTCCTGTTGTTGTTTTGGACTAGCAACGTATTTACGCCCTGTGTGTTGGCGTGACTGTTTTTGTTGCGCTGGGGAATAAATCTGAGGAAAACGACTGAACCCTGCTCTCTGCGCCTGATTCCACCCACCACACCTAGTAGATCGTAACACACACACACACAACTGGACACAAAAACAACACAAATGCACATGCGCTAGTTGTAGTGTACATATACGCTCTAGGTATTTTACATTTTTTTTAGATATATATTTTTAGGGTGTAAGTAATTGTTAACACACACACTCAAAACCACATGTGGTATATACAGTGTAAACATGTGGGCGAACATGCTCACACACACACTCACTGAATGCATCATCCGTAGGGGGCCATAAAACATACAGACACTGACAAATAACTGCAGGATTCTGCGACGTCGGCCAAAGGGGCTGGCAGCCTATGTGTGGCGACGTCCAAGATCTGATATTAGCCAATCACAAGTGACAAGGAACCTCTGAGGCTATAGGTAGAGTCACGATTGATTGACAGGGTGTTAGAAATCTGTGAAATGACTGGGTGCTTGGGGGCCAACTTAGATTGCCAGCAGACGGAGGCTACAGACATGCCATGACACACACACGTCACATGACCTGCACCAAGGGCATTGTGGTCAAACATTCAACTAATGTTTAAATAATGTCCCACATGACTTCTAAACTGCACTTCCATTGAGTCTTAATGGACTCGCTAACTGATAACCCCCTTGAGTCGATTGACGCACCGATGCGTACATAACAAGAAAATACCTATCAAAATCTGTCAGTTTAAAACATCTATCCACCTCATCCGCCAGTGTCGCACTTCCGCGTCTGTGTTGAAAGGTGGCAGAGCTAGAGCAGTGTTTGTCAGACCACGAGACATCCCGAAAATTGGTCTTCTCACAAACAACGTCTGTAGCTTCCTGTCACGGTCGTCCTCCTCTTCGTCTGAAGAGGAGAGGCGAGAAGGATCAGAGGACCAATATGCGGCGTGGTAAGTGTCCATGGTAAAATCTTTAATAAAGAAAGACTGAACACTATACAAAAGAGTAACAAAAACAATAAACCAAATTCGACCGTGAAGCTACAAAATGAGACCTGTGCTGACACAAGCCACTAACATAGACAATCACCCACAAACAAACAGTGCAACCCAGGCTACCTAAGTATGATTCTCAATCAGAGACAACCAATGACACCTGCCTCTGATTGAGAACCATACTAGGCCGAAAACATAGAAATGCCCCAAAACATAGAAAAACCAACATAGACTGCCCACCCAACTCACGCCCTGACCATAATAAATAAATAAATACAAAACAAAGGAAATAAAGGTCAGAACGTGACAGTACCCCCCCCCCAAAGGTGCGGACTCCGGCCGCAAAACCTTGACCTATAGGGGAGGGTCTGGGTGGGCGTCTGTCCGCGGTGGCGGCTCTGGCGCGGGACGCGGACCCCACTTCACCATTGTCTTAGTCCGCCTCTGTGGCTTTCTCACCATGACCACCCCTCTCAATGACCCCACTGGACAGAGGGGCTGCTCGGGACAGAGGGGCAGCTCGGGACAGAGGGGCAGCTGCTCGGGACACTTAGGTTGGAGTCATTAA
>NW_027260360.1:0-11309 GCF_045791955.1 Oncorhynchus clarkii lewisi
TTATATAAGGTAGCATTGTTTAAAGTGGCTAGTGATATATTTACATCATTTCCCATCAATTCCCATTATTAAAGTGGCTGGAGTTGAGTCAGTGTCAGTGTGTTGGCAGCAGCCACTCAGTGTTAGTGGTGGCTGTTTAACAGTCTGATGGCCTTGAGATAGAAGCTGTTTTTCAGTCTCTCGGTCCCAGCTTTGATGCACCTGTACTGACCTCGCCTTCTGGATGATAGCGGGGTGAACAGGCAGTGGCTCGGGTGGTTGATGTCCTTGATGATCTTTATGGCCTTCCTGTGACATCGGGTGGTGTAGGTGTCCTGGAGGGCAGGTGGTTTGCCCCCGGTGATGCGTTGTGCAGACCTCACTACCCTCTGGAGAGCCTTACGGTTGAGGGCGGTGCAGTTGCCATACCAGGCGGTGATACAGCCCGCCAGGATGCTCTCGATTGTGCATCTGTAGAAGTTTGTGAGTGCTTTTGGTGACAAGCCGAATTTCTTCAGCCTCCTGAGGTTGAAGAGGCGCTGCTGCGCCTTCTTCACGATGCTGTCTGTGTGAGTGGACCAATTCAGTTTGTCTGTGATGTGTATGCCGAGGAACTTAAAACTTGCTACCCTCTCCACTACTGTTCCATCGATGTGGATAGGGGGGTGTTCCCTCTGCTGTTTCCTGAAGTCCACAATCATCTCCTTAGTTTTGTTGACGTTGAGTGTGAGGTTGTTTTCCTGACACCACACTCCGAGGGCCCTCACCTCCTCCCTGTAGGCCGTCTCATCGTTGTTGGTAATCAAGCCTACCACTGTTGTGTCGTCCGCAAACTTGATGATTGAGTTGGAGGCGTGCGTGGCCACGCAGTCGTGGGTGAACAGGAGTACAGGAGAGGGCTCAGGACGCAACCTTGTGGGGCCCCAGTGTTGAGGATCAGCGGGGAGGAGATGTTGTTGCCTACCCTCACCACCTGGGGGCGGCCCGTCAGGAAGTCCAGTACCCAGTTGCACAGGGCGGGGTCGAGACCCAGGGTCTCGAGCTTGATGACGAGCTTGGAGGGTACTATGGTGTTGAATGCCGAGCTGTAGTCGATGAACAGCATTCTCACATAGGTATTCCTCTTGTCCAGATGGGTTAGGGCAGTGTGCAGTGTGGTTGAGATTGCATCGTCTGTGGACCTATTTGGGCGGTAAGCAAATTGGAGTGGGTCTAGGGTGTCAGGTAGGGTGGAGGTGATATGGTCCTTGACTAGTCTCTCAAAGCACTTCATGATGACGGATGTGAGTGCTACGGGGCGGTAGTCATTTAGCTCAGTTACCTTAGCTTTCTTGGGAACAGGAACAATGGTGGCCCTCTTGAAGCATGTGGGAACAGCAGACTGGTATAGGGATTGATTGAATATGTCCGTAAACACACCGGCCAGCTGGTCTGCGCATGCTCTGAGGGCGCGGCTGGGGATGCCATCTGGGCCTGCAGCCTTGCGAGGGTTAACACGTTTAAATGTCTTACTCACCTCGGCTGCAGTGAAGGAGAGACCGCATGTTTTCGTTGCAGGCCGTGTCAGTGGCACTGTATTGTCCTCAAAGCGGGCAAAAAAGTTATTTAGTCTGCCTGGGAGCAAGACATCCTGGTCCGTGACTGGGCTGGGTTTATATTCAGTAGTTCTTCTCGACTGTATGTAATGAAACCTAAGATGACCTGGGGTACTAATGTAAGAATATAACACGTAAAAAAACAAAAAACTGCATAGTTTCCTAGGAACGCGAAGCGAGGCGGCCATCTCTGTCGGCGCCGGAAGTAGTTACTGTAGTGATGCTGGAGTTGGGCCTTGATCTGTGGGCAGTATGTGGACAGTGTTGTTGTAGTTACTGTAGTGATGCTGGAGTTGGGCCTTGATCTGTGGACAGTGTTGTTGTAGTTACTGTAGTGATGCTGGAGTTGTGCCTTGATCTGTGGGCAGTATGTGGACAGTGTTGTTGTAGTTACTGTAGTGATGCTGGAGTTGGGCCTTGATCTGTGGGCAGTATGTGGACAGTGTTGTTGTAGTTACTGTAGTGATGCTGGAGTTGGGCCTTAATCTGTGGGCAGTATGTGGACAGTGTTGTTGTAGTTACTGTAGTGATGCTGGAGTTGGGCCTTGATCTGTGGACAGTTTTGTTTGGTATTTGGTATTTTATTAGGATCCCCATTAGCTGTTGCAAAAGCAGCAGCTTCTCTTCCTGGGTCCCACACAGAACATGAAACATAATACAGAATTACATAGATACAGAACATCATTAGACAAGAACAGCTCAAAAACAGTACTACATACATTAGAAAAAGGCACACACAGCCTCCATATCAATACATACACACACAGCCTCCATATCACTACATGCACACACAGCCTCCATATCACTACATACACACACAGCCTCCATATCACTACATACACACACAGTCTCCATATCAATACATACACACACAGCCTCCATATCAATACATACACACACAGCCTCCATATTAACACATACACACACAGCCTCCATATCAATACATGCACACACAGCCTCCATATCACTACATACACACACAGCCTCCATATCACTACATACACACACAGCCTCCATATCAATACATACACACACACTATCTGGGTCCAATAGGGGAGAGTTGTTGGGCCGTGAGGTGTTGCTTTATCTGCTTTAGTGGAGAGTTGTTGTGCCGTGAGGTGTTGCTTTATCTGTCTTAGGGGAGAGTTGTTGTGCCGTGAGGTGTTGCTTAATCTGTTTTTTGAAACCAGGTTTGCTGTTTATTTGCGCAATATGAAATGGAAGGAAGTCCCATGCAATAAGGGCTCTATGTAATACTGTATGTTTATCTTGAATTTGTTCTGGATTTGGGGACTATGAAAAGACCCCTGGTGGCATGTCTGGTGGGATAAGTGTGTGTGTCAGAGCTGTGTGTAAATTGACTGCAAACAATTTGGGATTTTCAACACATGAATGTTTCTTATAAAAGAAGAAGTGATGTAGTCAGTCTCTCCTCAACTCTTAGCCAAGAGAGACTGGCAGCATAGTGTTAATATCAGCCCTCTGATTATTTCTTTTTTCTTTTTTCTTTATATAGCCCTTCGTACATCAGCTGATATCTCAAAGTACTGTACAGAAACCCAGCCTAAAACCCCAAACAGCAAGCAATGCAGGTGTAGAAGCACAGTGGCTAGGAAAAACTCCCTAGAAAGGCCAAAACCTAGGAAGAAACCTAGAGAGGAACCAGGCTATGTGGGGTGGCCAGTCCTCTTCTGGCTGTGCCGGGTGGAGATCATAACAGAACATGGCCAAGATGTTCAAATGTTCATAAATGACCAGCATGGTTGAATAATAATAAGGCAGAACAGTTGAAACTGGAGCAGCAGCACGGCCAGGTGGACTGGGGACAGCAAGGAGTCATCATGTCAGGTAGTCCTGGGGCATGGTCCTAGGGCTCAGGTCAGTTGAAATTGGTCATTAATTGATTAAAATTAAGAGCAATACGTGCCCCTCTGTGGGCCAGCTGTAGGTCTGTCCAGCTGGACCACACGACTGGACAATAATCAAGATTAGACTAAACTAGAGCCTGCAGAACTGGACCACACGACTGGTCAAGATTAGACTTGAGCCTGCAGCACTGGACCACACGACTGGACAATAATCAAGATTAGACTAAACTAGAGCCTGCAGCACTGGACCACACGACTGGACAATAATCAAGATTAGACTAAACTAGAGCCTGCAGAACTGGACCACACGACTGGACAATAATCAAGATTAGACTAAACTAGAGCCTGCAGAACTGGACCACACGACTGGACAATAATCAAGATTAGACTAAACTAGAGCCAAGATTAGCAGCCTGCAGAACTGGACCACACGACTGGACAATAATCAAGATTAGACTAAACTAGAGCCTGCAGAACTGGACCACACGACTGGACAATAATCAAGATTAGACTAAACTAGAGCCTGCAGAACTGGACCACACGACTGGACAATAATCAAGATTAGACTAAACTAGAGCCTGCAGAACTGGACCACACGACTGGACAATAATCAAGATTAGACTAAACTAGAGCCTGCAGAACTGGACCACACGACTGGACAATAATCAAGATTAGACTAAACTAGAGCCTGCAGAACTGGACCACACGACTGGACAATAATCAAGATTAGACTAAACTAGAGCCTGCAGCACTGGACCACACGACTGGACAATAATCAAGATTAGACTAAACTAGAGCCTGCAGAACTGGACCACACGACTGGACAATAATCAAGATTAGACTAAACTAGAGCCTGCAGAACTGGACCACACGACTGGACAATAATCAAGATTAGACTAAACTAGAGCCTGCAGCACTGGACCACACGACTGGACAATAATCAAGATTAGACTAAACTAGAGCCTGCAGCACTGGACCACACGACTGGACAATAATCAAGATTAGACTAAACTAGAGCCTGCAGCACTGGACCACACGACTGGACAATAATCAAGATTAGACTAAACTAGAGCCTGCAGCACTGGACCACACGACTGGACAATAATCAAGATTAGACTAAACTAGAGCCTGCAGCACTGGACCACACGACTGGACAATAATCAAGATTAGACTAAACTAGAGCCTGCAGCACTGGACCACACGACTGGACAATAATCAAGATTAGACTAAACTAGAGCCTGCAGAACTGGACCACACGACTGGACAATAATCAAGATTAGACTAAACTAGAGCCTGCAGCACTGGACCACACGACTGGACAATAATCAAGATTAGACTACTAACTGCAGCACTGGCCTGCAGCACTGGACCACACGACTGGACAATAATCAAGATTAGACTAAACTAGAGCCTGCAGCACTGGACCACACGACTGGACAATAATCAAGATTAGACTAAACTAGAGCCTGCAGCACTGGACCACACGACTGGACAATAATCAAGATTAGACTAAACTAGAGCCTGCAGCACTGGACCACACGACTGGACAATAATCAAGATTAGACTAAACTAGAGCCTGCAGCACTGGACCACACGACTGGACAATAATCAAGATTAGACTAAACTAGAGCCTGCAGCACTGGACCACACGACTGGACAATAATCAAGAAGATTGCAGCACTAAACTAGAGCCTGCAGCACTGGACCACACGACTGGACAATAATCAAGATTAGACTAAACTAGAGCCTGCAGCACTGGACCACACGACTGGACAATAATCAAGATTAGACTAAACTAGAGCCTGCAGCACTGGACCACACGACTGGACAATAATCAAGATTAGACTAAACTAGAGCCTGCAGCACTGGACCACACGACTGGACAATAATCAAGATTAGACTAAACTAGAGCCTGCAGCACTGGACCACACGACTGGACAATAATCAAGATTAGACTAAACTAGAGCCTGCAGCACTGGACCACACGACTGGACAATAATCAAGATTAGACTAAACTAGAGCCTGCAGCACTGGACCACACGACTGGACAATAATCAAGATTAGACTAAACTAGAGCCTGCAGCACTGGACCACACGACTGGACAATAATCAAGATTAGACTAAACTAGAGCCTGCAGCACTGGACCACACGACTGGACAATAATCAAGATTAGACTAAACTAGAGCCTGCAGCACTGGACCACACGACTGGACAATAATCAAGATTAGACTAAACTAGAGCCTGCAGCACTGGACCACACGACTGGACAATAATCAAGATTAGACTAAACTAGAGCCTGCAGAACTGGACCACACGACTGGACAATAATCAAGATTAGACTAAACTAGAGCCTGCAGCACTGGACCACACGACTGGACAATAATCAAGATTAGACTAAACTAGAGCCTGCAGAACTGGACCACACGACTGGACAATAATCAAGATTAGACTAAACTAGAGCCTGCAGAACTGGACCACACGACTGGACAATAATCAAGATTAGACTAAACTAGAGCCTGCAGAACTGGACCACACGACTGGACAATAATCAAGATTAGACTAAACTAGAGCCTGCAGAACTGGACCACACGACTGGACAATAATCAAGATTAGACTAAACTAGAGCCTGCAGAACTGGACCACACGACTGGACAATAATCAAGATTAGACTAAACTAGAGCCTGCAGAACTGGACCACACGACTGGACAATAATCAAGATTAGACTAAACTAGAGCCTGCAGCACTGGACCACACGACTGGACAATAATCAAGATTAGACTAAACTAGAGCCTGCAGCACTGGACCACACGACTGGACAATAATCAAGATTAGACTAAACTAGAGCCTGCAGCACTGGACCACACGACTGGACAATAATCAAGATTAGACTAAACTAGAGCCTGCAGCACTGGACCACACGACTGGACAATAATCAAGATTAGACTAAACTAGAGCCTGCAGCACTGGACCACACGACTGGACAATAATCAAGATTAGACTAAACTAGAGCCTGCAGCACTGGACCACACGACTGGACAATAATCAAGATTAGACTAAACTAGAGCCTGCAGCACTGGACCACACGACTGGACAATAATCAAGATTAGACTAAACTAGAGCCTGCAGCACTGGACCACACGACTGGACAATAATCAAGATTAGACTAAACTAGAGCCTGCAGCACTGGACCACACGACTGGACAATAATCAAGATTAGACTAAACTAGAGCCTGCAGCACTGGACCACACGACTGGACAATAATCAAGATTAGACTAAACTAGAGCCTGCAGCACTGGACCACACGACTGGACAATAATCAAGATTAGACTAAACTAGAGCCTGCAGCACTGGACCACACGACTGGACAATAATCAAGATTAGACTAAACTAGAGCCTGCAGCACTGGACCACACGACTGGACAATAATCAAGATTAGACTAAACTAGAGCCTGCAGCACTGGACCACACGACTGGACAATAATCAAGATTAGACTAAACTAGAGCCTGCAGCACTGGACCACACGACTGGACAATAATCAAGATTAGACTAAACTAGAGCCTGCAGCACTGGACCACACGACTGGACAATAATCAAGATTAGACTAAACTAGAGCCTGCAGCACTGGACCACACGACTGGACAATAATCAAGATTAGACTAAACTAGAGCCTGCAGCACTGGACCACACGACTGGACAATAATCAAGATTAGACTAAACTAGAGCCTGCAGCACTGGACCACACGACTGGACAATAATCAAGATTAGACTAAACTAGAGCCTGCAGCACTGGACCACACGACTGGACAATAATCAAGATTAGACTAAACTAGAGCCTGCAGCACTGGACCACACGACTGGACAATAATCAAGATTAGACTAAACTAGAGCCTGCAGCACTGGACCACACGACTGGACAATAATCAAGATTAGACTAAACTAGAGCCTGCAGCACTGGACCACACGACTGGACAATAATCAAGATTAGACTAAACTAGAGCCTGCAGCACTGGACCACACGACTGGACAATAATCAAGATTAGACTAAACTAGAGCCTGCAGCACTGGACCACACGACTGGACAATAATCAAGATTAGACTAAACTAGAGCCTGCAGCACTGGACCACACGACTGGACAATAATCAAGATTAGACTAAACTAGAGCCTGCAGCACTGGACCACACGACTGGACAATAATCAAGATTAGACTAAACTAGAGCCTGCAGCACTGGACCACACGACTGGACAATAATCAAGATTAGACTAAACTAGAGCCTGCAGCACTGGACCACACGACTGGACAATAATCAAGATTAGACTAAACTAGAGCCTGCAGCACTGGACCACACGACTGGACAATAATCAAGATTAGACTAAACTAGAGCCTGCAGCACTGGACCACACGACTGGACAATAATCAAGATTAGACTAAACTAGAGCCTGCAGCACTGGACCACACGACTGGACAATAATCAAGATTAGACTAAACTAGAGCCTGCAGCACTGGACCACACGACTGGACAATAATCAAGATTAGACTAAACTAGAGCCTGCAGCACTGGACCACACGACTGGACAATAATCAAGATTAGACTAAACTAGAGCCTGCAGCACTGGACCACACGACTGGACAATAATCAAGATTAGACTAAACTAGAGCCTGCAGCACTGGACCACACGACTGGACAATAATCAAGATTAGACTAAACTAGAGCCTGCAGCACTGGACCACACGACTGGACAATAATCAAGATTAGACTAAACTAGAGCCTGCAGCACTGGACCACACGACTGGACAATAATCAAGATTAGACTAAACTAGAGCCTGCAGCACTGGACCACACGACTGGACAATAATCAAGATTAGACTAAACTAGAGCCTGCAGCACTGGACCACACGACTGGACAATAATCAAGATTAGACTAAACTAGAGCCTGCAGCACTGGACCACACGACTGGACAATAATCAAGATTAGACTAAACTAGAGCCTGCAGCACTGGACCACACGACTGGACAATAATCAAGATTAGACTAAACTAGAGCCTGCAGCACTGGACCACACGACTGGACAATAATCAAGATTAGACTAAACTAGAGCCTGCAGCAGAACTGGACCACACGACTGGACAATAATCAAGATTAGACTAAACTAGAGCCTGCAGCACTGGACCACACGACTGGACAATAATCAAGATTAGACTAAACTAGAGCCTGCAGCACTGGACCACACGACTGGACAATAATCAAGATTAGACTAAACTAGAGCCTGCAGCACTGGACCACACGACTGGACAATAATCAAGATTAGACTAAACTAGAGCCTGCAGCACTGGACCACACGACTGGACAATAATCAAGATTAGACTAAACTAGAGCCTGCAGCACTGGACCACACGACTGGACAATAATCAAGATTAGACTAAACTAGAGCCTGCAGCACTGGACCACACGACTGGACAATAATCAAGATTAGACTAAACTAGAGCCTGCAGCACTGGACCACACGACTGGACAATAATCAAGATTAGACTAAACTAGAGCCTGCAGCACTGGACCACACGACTGGACAATAATCAAGATTAGACTAAACTAGAGCCTGCAGCACTGGACCACACGACTGGACAATAATCAAGATTAGACTAAACTAGAGCCTGCAGAACTGGACCACACGACTGGACAATAATCAAGATTAGACTAAACTAGAGCCTGCAGCACTGGACCACACGACTGGACAATAATCAAGATTAGACTAAACTAGAGCCTGCAGAACTGGACCACACGACTGGACAATAATCAAGATTAGACTAAACTAGAGCCTGCAGCACTGGACCACACGACTGGACAATAATCAAGATTAGACTAAACTAGAGCCTGCAGCACTGGACCACACGACTGGACAATAATCAAGATTAGACTAAACTAGAGCCTGCAGCACTGGACCACACGACTGGACAATAATCAAGATTAGACTAAACTAGAGCCTGCAGAACTGGACCACACGACTGGACAATAATCAAGATTAGACTAAACTAGAGCCTGCAGCACTGGACCACACGACTGGACAATAATCAAGATTAGACTAAACTAGAGCCTGCAGCACTGGACCACACGACTGGACAATAATCAAGATTAGACTAAACTAGAGCCTGCAGCACTGGACCACACGACTGGACAATAATCAAGATTAGACTAAACTAGAGCCTGCAGCACTGGACCACACGACTGGACAATAATCAAGATTAGACTAAACTAGAGCCTGCAGCACTGGACCACACGACTGGACAATAATCAAGATTAGACTAAACTAGAGCCTGCAGCACTGGACCACACGACTGGACAATAATCAAGATTAGACTAAACTAGAGCCTGCAGCACTGGACCACACGACTGGACAATAATCAAGATTAGACTAAACTAGAGCCTGCAGCACTGGACCACACGACTGGACAATAATCAAGATTAGACTAAACTAGAGCCTGCAGCACTGGACCACACGACTGGACAATAATCAAGATTAGACTAAACTAGAGCCTGCAGCACTGGACCACACGACTGGACAATAATCAAGATTAGACTAAACTAGAGCCTGCAGCACTGGACCACACGACTGGACAATAATCAAGATTAGACTAAACTAGAGCCTGCAGCACTGGACCACACGACTGGACAATAATCAAGATTAGACTAAACTAGAGCCTGCAGCACTGGACCACACGACTGGACAATAATCAAGATTAGACTAAACTAGAGCCTGCAGCACTGGACCACACGACTGGACAATAATCAAGATTAGACTAAACTAGAGCCTGCAGCACTGGACCACACGACTGGACAATAATCAAGATTAGACTAAACTAGAGCCTGCAGCACTGGACCACACGACTGGACAATAATCAAGATTAGACTAAACTAGAGCCTGCAGCACTGGACCACACGACTGGACAATAATCAAGATTAGACTAAACTAGAGCCTGCAGCACTGGACCACACGACTGGACAATAATCAAGATTAGACTAAACTAGAGCCTGCAGCACTGGACCACACGACTGGACAATAATCAAGATTAGACTAAACTAGAGCCTGCAGCACTGGACCACACGACTGGACAATAATCAAGATTAGACTAAACTAGAGCCTGCAGCACTGGACCACACGACTGGACAATAATCAAGATTAGACTAAACTAGAGCCTGCAGCACTGGACCACACGACTGGACAATAATCAAGATTAGACTAAACTAGAGCCTGCAGCACTGGACCACACGACTGGACAATAATCAAGATTAGACTAAACTAGAGCCTGCAGCACTGGACCACACGACTGGACAATAATCAAGATTAGACTAAACTAGAGCCTGCAGCACTGGACCACACGACTGGACAATAATCAAGATTAGACTAAACTAGAGCCTGCAGCACTGGACCACACGACTGGACAATAATCAAGATTAGACTAAACTAGAGCCTGCAGCACTGGACCACACGACTGGACAATAATCAAGATTAGACTAAACTAGAGCCTGCAGCACTGGACCACACGACTGGACAATAATCAAGATTAGACTAAACTAGAGCCTGCAGCACTGGACCACACGACTGGACAATAATCAAGATTAGACTAAACTAGAGCCTGCAGCACTGGACCACACGACTGGACAATAATCAAGATTAGACTAAACTAGAGCCTGCAGCACTGGACCACACGACTGGACAATAATCAAGATTAGACTAAACTAGAGCCTGCAGCACTGGACCACACGACTGGACAATAATCAAGATTAGACTAAACTAGAGCCTGCAGCACTGGACCACACGACTGGACAATAATCAAGATTAGACTAAACTAGAGCCTGCAGCACTGG
>NW_027260361.1:0-11259 GCF_045791955.1 Oncorhynchus clarkii lewisi
GAGGGTGATAGAGAGACAGAGGCAGAGAGAGAGAGAGAGAGAGAGGGTGATAGAGAGACAGAGGCAGAGAGAGAGAGAGAGAGAGAGAGAGAGAGGGTGATAGAGAGACAGAGGCAGAGAGAGAGAGATGATGATTTGTACATTTCTGTCATTAGGATTATTTAAATCTGTCGAACTAAGAACTTTACGTAAACAGGACTGTTTCAATCTGTCCCCCGACTCCCTCGACTCCCTCGACTCCCCCGACTCCCTTGACTCCCCCGACTCCCTTGACTCCCCGACCCTCCCGACTCCCCTCGACTCCCCTCGACTCCCTCGACTCCCCCGACTCTCTCGACTCTCTCGACTCCCCCGACCCTCCTGACTCTCCCAACTCCCCTCGACTCCCCGACTCCCCCGACTCCCCCGACTTCCCCGACTCTCCCGACTCCCCTCGACTCCCCTCGACACCCTCGACTCCCCCGACACCCTCGACTCCCCCGACTCCCTCGACCCTCCCGACTCCCCCGACCCACCTGACTCTCCCGACTCCCCTCGACTCCCCCGACTCCCCCGACTGCCCCGACTCCCCCGACTTCCCCGACTCCCCCGACACCCTCGACTCCCCCGTCTCTCCCGACCCTCCCGACCCTCCCGACTCCCCCGACTCCCTCGAATCTCCCGACTCCCTCGACTCCCTCGACTCTCCCGACTCCCTCGAATCTCCCGACTCCCTCGACTCTCCCGACTCCCTCGACACTGGCTGGATGGGATATTCCAACCAATAGAATAAGGCCTACACAGTCCCAGTTCTTTAGGGAAAAGTCAAATACCCTGATATATAAAGAGTGGAGAATACAGATGTGACGTGGCAAAACAATTGTGTTTGGAGTTTCCATCCCTCTTACTACTGCTAAGGTATCTGACCCTCTGTGACCTCTAGCCATGTGCTTCCTGTTTCAGAGAAACTGTTTCCTGTGCTCTCTGGCTCTGCTGTGTAACCTATGGACTCTGTCCTCTCTTTCTCAGTAGAACTCTTTCCCTATGGAACTCACGCTGTTGTTATTTCACCTGCCCTGAAAAAACAACCGTGTCTGTCTGACTGTTGGATACAGGGCCATGTAAAAACAAACTGATATTATTTAGGAGGATTCCACACTACAAAGACTTCCACAGGTGTTAACCAGGTGTGTCCAACTGAAACTCCAGCACCTATTCAATAGACTGTACTGTGGTGGCCAAATCAAACACATATATCTCTCTCTCTCTCTCTCTCTCTCTCTCTCTCTCTCTCCCTCTCTCGCTCCCTCTCTCTCTCTCTCTCTCTCTCTCTCTCTCTCTCTCTCTCTCTCTCTCTCTCTCTCTCTCTCTCTCTCCCTCTCTCGCTCCCTCTCTCTCTCTCTCTCTCTCTCTCTCTCTCTCTCTCTCTCTCTCTCTCTGTCTCTCTCTCTCTCTCTCTCTCTCTCTCTATCACCCTCTCTCTCTCTCTCTCTCTCTCTCTCTCTCCCTCTCTCGCTCCCTCTCTCTCTCTCTCCCCTCTCTCTCTCTCTCTCTCTCTCTCTCTCTCTCTCTCTCTGTCTCTCTCTCTCTCTCTCTCTCTATCACCCTCTCTCTCTCTCTCTCTCTCTCTCTCTCTATCACCCTCTCTCTCTCTCTCTCTCTCTCTTGTTCTCTCTCTCTCATTTTCTCTCTCTCTTGTTCTCTCTCTCTCCCTCTCTCTCTCAGTTCAATTCTCTCTCTCACACACACACACACACACACACACACACATTGAATTAAATATACCCTTCTGTCCATCCGCTGTCCCCTTTCTCCCCTATTAGTGTTAGACTGAGACAGCCATTGAAGCAGATGTGGTCGTGGTGAGTTCAACCCTGTGTTGTCATACGTATACAGCAGACCCTGATCCTCTCTTTGTGTGTTTTTGAATGAGTTCTGCTCTCCCTTCCTGTCCGCTCGCCCTGCCAAACCCCAGTTATTGTGGAGCCAGCTGGATGATGGAGAGATTGAGGTTCTTTTGTCTGTCAGGAACTGATGGCGTCACCTAATGTCCATATTTGGAAGCAGAGGTATGTGTGTGTTCTCTAAGAGGTGGTCCCTGGTCATAACCTGGCTTCAACACATAGTAGCCTGGTCGTAACCTGGCTTCAATACATAGTAGCCTGGTCGTAACCTGGCTTCAATACATCATAGCCTGGTCATAACCTGGCTTCAATACATAGTAGCCTGGTCATAACCTGGGTTCAATACATAGTAGCCTGGTCGTAACCTGGCTTCAATACATAGTAGCCTGGTCGTAACCTGGCTTCAATACATCATAGCCTGGTCATAACCTGGCTTCAATACATAGTAGTAGCCTGGTCATAACCTGGCTTCAATACATAGTAGCCTGGTCATAACCTGGGTTCAATACATAGTAGCCTGGTCGTAACCTGGCTTCAATACATAGTAGCCTGGTCATAACCTGGGTTCAATACATAGTAGCCTGGTCGTAACCTGGCTTCAATACATAGTAGCCTGGTCGTAACCTGGCTTCAATACATCATAGCCTGGTCATAACCTGGGTTCAATACATAGTAGTAGCCTGGTCATAACCTGGCTTCAATACATAGTAGCCTGGTCATAACCTGGGTTCAATACATAGTAGCCTGGTCGTAACCTGGCTTCAATACATCGTAGCCTGGTCATAACCTGGGTTCAATACATAGTAGCCTGGTCGTAACCTGGCTTCAATACATAGTAGCCTGGTCGTAACCTGGCTTCAACACATAGTAGTAGCCTGGTCGTAACCTGGGTTCAATACATCGTAGCCTGGTCGTAACCTGGCTTCAATACATAGTAGCCTGGTCATAACCTGGGTTCAACACATACATAGTAGCCTGGTCATAACCTGGGTTCAATACATCGTAGCCTGGTCATAACCTGGGTTCAACACATACATAGTAGCCTGGTCGTAACCTGGGTTCAATACATCATAGCCTGGTCATAACCTGGCTTCAATACATAGTAGCCTGGTCGTAACCTGGGTTCAACACATAATGCATTCTCTTGAGCTGTTGCTGAATTTAGTTTGATCAGTACAATTCAACCAATGGAATTCTGACAATGTCCCCCAAAAAGTGGAAACTCGATCTAAATCAAGTTTTTTTTAAAGTATTTCACATGTATTTGACCCAGGTCTGGTTATAGTTGAGCCAGGTTGGACCCATCATGCTTATGATCTCCCAGTACAGCCATCGTCTAGAAATAGCTAACGGCCTGTTAGCTGGCCATCCATCCAGAGTAGTTCATTTCACGTCCTTTTATCAGTTCTGTTTATAACATAGTACGCCTTAAAATACCAGACTGGTCCTTTATCATGGTCGCAGTGCTGAGAGAGAGAGAGATACAGAGACAGAGATCTCAAGCTCACTGTAGCTACCTGAAACAGAGTGGGGCAGAGGTCAGTGTACACACACCATAGTTTGTGGATGGAAAGGTTGATATGGGGCGGCAGGGTGGCCTAGTGGTTAGAGCGTTGGACTAGTAACTAGTAACCGAAAGGTTGCAAGTTCAAATCCCCGAGCTGATGTTCTGCCCCTGAACAAGGCAGTTCACACACTGCCTTCATTGGCCGTCATTGAAAATAAGAATTTGTTCTTAACTGACTTGCCTAGTTAAATAAAGGTAAAATAAAAAGCTAAGTCAGCTGTACTTCACAGGTAGACTGTGAAGTTCTCTGGACCAACCTCAAGATAAAACAAGCTAGTGTTGATACCGCCTCTCACTCTCCTCTTTTAGTGTGTGTGTACAACAGCTCATGCTAGTGTGTGTGTACAACAGCTCGTACTAGTGTGTGTGTGTGTGTTTTGTTGCTGCCGTACCATAGCTACTGATAAAACTCTCATGTTCAGGTCTAAATGTTAGCTTTGCTCTAGGCGTTGAAATATTACACTCCTGTAATTGTGGTTATCCAACACCAGGGGGCAGTGTTTCAAATCTTTCTGAGAACTTTATTGGGTGAACAGCAGTGCTGCAGGAGATGATAAAACTCATGTTTTCACTGAATAACAGACTGTCCTGAGCTCCAGGGCGTGGCCTGTCTGAGGGCGTGGCCTGTCAGAGGGCGTGGCCTGTCTGCCTGTGTCTATGTCCCACATGATACCCCATTCCCTATGGGCCCTTGTCTAAAATAGTGAACTATATAGGGAATAGGGCCCTGATCCAAAGTAGTGAACTGTATAGGGAATAGGACCCTGGTCAGATGTAGTGCACTATATAAGGAATAGGGTGCCGTCTCTGCCCAGTCTGCCAGAGAAGACTAGTCTTAGGTTGGCAGACAAGACAAGCCCCTCCCGTGGGCATGCGCATGTGTTTTGTGTGGTAATACGTGTGTGTGTTTGTGTCTGTCCCTGATACAATCTGTGTGGCTTGGAGCACACACACACACACACCGAACACACCCAAACACAGTGTCAGGTGATGGGTCCATCTGCTTCTCTGGACCTAATAAAAACAACAGGTGATGGACAGGGTTTCCCTCACTTCCTGCTTCACACAGACAGACAGACAGACAGACAGACAGACAGACAGACAGACAGACAGACAGACAGACACACACACACACACACACACACACACACACACAGACATGCTCTAGAGGTCCGGGTCTAGCCAGGGTGGGATTGGAGGCAATCAATGTGTCACTGACGGAGCAATTATTTAATTTAGTAACATTAGCAAGCGTTCCGTGTTGGTGTGTGTGTGTGGGTGGGCTCTCTTGGTGAGCCAGACATGGGTGGGGTGGTGAATAGGATTTATACAAGAGAGTAGTTTGTTGGAAATAGATTAGAAATTGTATACAGTGTCCTGGAAAGCCTAACCTGACCAGACCAGAGCAGACAGACAGACAACATGCCAAACCAGGGTATATAGACAACGCAGCCAGACATCTATCATCAGGCTGAGCTTGACATTAATCCATTGTTGTTAGGTGACCTCCCTTACGTTGTGTTGTTATTTTCCAGGACAGCGTTATGAAACTGTTATGAAACTTTGTATGACTCATGTACTGCAAAGGAAACCGAGAAGGTATACTTCACTATACTGTACTTCATATATCTACTGCTGTCTGAGGAACAGAGATGGTATACTTCACTATACTGTACTTCATATATCTACTGCTGTCTGAGGAACAGAGATGGTATACTCCACTATACTGTACTTCATATATCTACTGCTGTCTGAGGAACAGAGATGGTATACTTCACTATACTGTACTTCATATATCTACTGCTGTCTGAGGAACAGAGATGGTATACTCCACTATACTGTACTTCATATATCTACTGCTGTCTGAGGAACAGAGATGGTATACTCCACTATACTGTGCATCCGTTTCAGGGGGTTCAACACTCTAGACCCATTTCAGGCAGGCCACAAGGCACAGGGCAAGCCCCTGGTTGTATCCCATGATCCATTATGTCTCTGGTCTAAAGTAATGCACTTTATAGGGAATAGGGCCCTGGTCTAATATAGTGTACTATATAGGGAATAGGGCCCTGGTCTAATATAGTGTACTATAAAGGGAATAGGGCCCTGGTCTAAAGTAGTGCACTATATAGGGAATAGGTCCCTGGTCTAAAGTAGTGTACTATATAGGGAATAGGGTGCCGTTTGGACACAACCCCTTTCCTCAGCCTCCTGTCATAAAATATGGGAGTTTGGTTATCAGAGAGTGGTTGGGTGAGGGGCTTCCAGGAGAGGGGTTGGATGAGGGGCTTCCAGGAGAGGGGGGCTTCCAGGAGAGGGGTTGGGTGAGGGGCTTCTAGGAGAGTGGTTGGGTGAGGGGCTTCCAGGAGAGAGGGACTTCCAGGAGAGGGGGGCTTCCAGGAGAGGGGTTGGGTGAGGGGCTTCCAGGAGAGGGGGGCTTCCAGGAGAGGGGTTGGGTGAGGGGCTTCCAGGAGAGGGGTTGGGTGAGGGGCTTCCAGGAGAGGGGGCTTCCAGGAGAGTGGTTGGGTGAGGGGCTTCCAGGAGAGTGGTTGGGTGAGGGGCTTCCAGGAGAGAGGTTGGGTGAGGGGCTTCCAGGAGAGGGGGACTTCCAGGAGAGTGGTTGGGTGAGGGGCTTCCAGGAGAGTGGTTGGGTGAGGGGCTTCCAGGAGAGGGGTTGGATGAGTGGCTTCCAGGAGAGAGGTTGGGTGAGGGGCTTCCAGGAGAGGGGGCTTCCAGGAGAGTGGTTGGGTGGGGGGCATCCAGGAGAGAGGGGCTTCCAGGAGAGGGGGGCTTCCAGGAGAGGGGTTGGATGAGGGGCTTCCAGGAGAGGGGTTGGGGATGGGCTTCCAGGAGAAGTGTTCGGGAGGGGCTTCCAGGAGAGGGGTTGGGGATGGGCTTCCAGGAGAAGTGTTCGGGAGGGGCTTCCAGGAGAAGTGTTCGGGAGGGGCTTCCAGGAGGAGTGTTGGGGAGGGGCTTTTTTAAAATTTTACCTTTCTTTTACTAGGCAAGTCAGTTAAGAACAAATTCTTACTTTCAATGACGGCCTAGGAACAGTGGGTTAACTGCCTGTTCAGGGGCAGAACGACAGATTTGTATCTTGTCAGCTCGGGGGTTTGAACTCGCAACCTTCCAGTTACTAGTCCAACGCTCTAACCACTAGGCTACCCTGCCGGAGGGGCTTCCAGGAGAGGGGTTGGGTGAGGGGCTTCCAGGAGAGAGGGGCTTCCAGGAGAGTGGTTGGATGAGGGGCTTCCAGGAGAGTGGTTGGATGAGGGGCTTCCAGGAGAGTGGTTGGATGAGGGGCTTCCAGGAGAAGTGTTGGGGAGGGGCTTCCAGGAGAGGTGTTGGGGGAGGGGCTTCCAGGAGAGTGGTTGGGTGAGGGGCTTCCAGGAGAAGTGTTGGGGAGGGGCTTCCAGGAGAAGTGTTGGGGAGGGGCTTCCAGGAGAGGTGTTGGGGGAGGGGCTTCCAGGAGAGTGGTTGGGTGAGGGGCTTCCAGGAGAGTGGTTGGATGAGGGGCTTCCAGGAGAAGTGTTGGGGAGGGGCTTCCAGGAGAAGTGTTGGGGATGGGCTTCCAGGAGAGGTGTTGGGGGAGGGGCTTCCAGGAGAAGTGTTGGAAGGGGCTTCCAGGAGAAGTGTTGGGGGAGGGGCTTCCAGGAGAAGTGTTGGGGAAGAGCTTCCAGGAGAAGTGTTGGGGAGGGGCTTCCAGGAGAAGTGTTGGGGAGGAGCTTCCAGGAGAGGTGTTGGGGAGGAGCTTCCAGGAGAGGTGTTGGGGGAGGGGTTTCCAGGAGAAGTGTTGGGGAGGAGCTTCCAGGAGAGGTGTTGGGGGAGGGGCTTCCAGGAGAGGAAGGAAAGAGAGGGGAACAATAGTACAGGTGTGCATCAAGGAGGAAAGGAGAGAGGAGGATAATTACCCTGTTTCTGGTTGATTTATTCATTGTAACTAGACCAGAGAGAGAGAGAGAGAGAGGGAGGGAGGGAGGGAGGGAGGGAGGGTGGACGGACGGATGGATGGATGGAAGGGGGGGAAGGGAGAGAGAAAGATAATTACCCTCTCTCTGGGTTGATTTATTGTAACCAGACCAGAGGGAGGGGTAGAAAGGGGGTTTGATACAACTTTAGTACTCTACAGGTCACACCTGGTTAAGAGAGGTGGAGGGGGAGGGTGTTATTAAAAAGGATTGTTTCACAGTTTGGCCAAGGAGAAAGAGAAAATGGCAATAAAACAGACTATATAAAAAAAGGGCTGAGATCTGGGCTCTGTTCCCAGGCTGGGCCCTACGTTGTTAATGGGTGCCCTGTAGAGTGTCAAGCTGTCAGTATGGAGCCTTGGCCTCAGGCTCACCAGCTATTGACTCTTGTGTGTGTTCAGTTCAGCTAGCCACCTCTAGCCGTGCTAACAGCTCTGTATTCATGCTGTTTTCAGTTCAGCTAGCCACCTCTAGCCGTGCTAACAGCTCTGTATTCATGCTGTTTTCAGTTCAGCTAGCCACCTCTAGCCGTGCTAACAGCTCTGTATTCATGCTGTTTTCAGTTCAGCTAGCCACCTCTAGCCGTGCTAACAGCTCTGTATTCATGCTGTGTTCAGTTCAGATAGCCACCTCTAGCCGTGCTAACAGCTCTGTATTCATGCTGTGTTCAGTTCAGATAGCCACCTCTAGCCGTGCTAACAGCTCTGTATTCATGCTGTTTTCAGTTCAGCTAGCCACCTCTAGCCGTGCTAACAGCTCTGTATTCATGCTGTTTTCAGTTCAGCTAGCCACCTCTAGTCGTGCTAACAGCTCTGTATTCATGCTGTGTTCAGTTCAGCTAGCCACCTCTAGCCGTGCTAACAGCTCTGTATTCATGCTGTGTTCAGTTCAGCTAGCCACCTCTAGCCGTGCTAACAGCTCTGTATTCATGCTGTTTTCAGTTCAGCTAGCCACATCTAGCCGTGCTAACAGCTCTGGCAATAAAACAGACTATATAAAAAAAGGGCTGAGATCTGGGCTCTGTTCCCAGGCTGGGCCCTACGTTGTTAATGGGTGCCCTGTAGAGTGTCAAATCAAATCAAATCAAATTTTATTTGTCACATACACATGGTTAGCAGATGTTAATGCGAGTGTAGCGAAATGCTTGTGCTTCTAGTTCCGACAATGCAGTAATAACAAGTAATCTAACTAACAATTCCAAACTACTGTCTTGTACACAGTGTAAGGGGATAAAGAATATGTACATAAGGATATATGAATGAGTGATGGTACAGAGCAGCATAGGCAAGATACAGTAGATGGTATCGGGTACAGTATGTACAAATGAGATGAGTATGTAAACAAAGTGGCATAGTATAGTATAAAGTGGCTAGTGATACATGTATTACATAAGGATACCGTCGATGATATAGAGTACAGTATATACGTATGCGTATGAGATGAATAATGTAGGGTAAGTAACATTTATATAAGGTAGCATTGTTTAAAGTGGCTAGTGATATATTTACATCATTTCCCATCAATTCCCATTATTAAAGTGGCTGGAGTTGAGTCAGTGTCAGTGTGTTGGCAGCAGCCACTCAGTGTTAGTGGTGGCTGTTTAACAGTCTGATGGCCTTGAGATAGAAGCTGTTTTTCAGTCTCTCGGTCCCAGCTTTGATGCACCTGTACTGACCTCGCCTTCTGGATGATAGCGGGGTGAACAGGCAGTGGCTCGGGTGGTTGATGTCCTTGATGATCTTTATGGCCTTCCTGTGACATCGGGTGGTGTAGGTGTCCTGGAGGGCAGGTAGTTTGCCCCCGGTGATGCGTTGTGCAGACCTCACTACCCTCTGGAGAGCCTTACGGTTGAGGGCGGTGCAGTTGCCATACCAGGCGGTGATACAGCCCGCCAGGATGCTCTCGATTGTGCATCTGTAGAAGTTTGTGAGTGCTTTTGGTGACAAGCCGAATTTCTTCAGCCTCCTGAGGTTGAAGAGGCGCTGCTGCGCCTTCTTCACGATGCTGTCTGTGTGAGTGGACCAATTCAGTTTGTCTGTGATGTGTATGCCGAGGAACTTAAAACTTGCTACCCTCTCCACTACTGTTCCATTGATGTGGATAGGGGGGTGTTCCCTCTGCTGTTTCCTGAAGTCCACAATCATCTCCTTAGTTTTGTTGACGTTGAGTGTGAGGTTGTTTTCCTGACACCACACTCCGAGGGCCCTCACCTCCTCCCTGTAGGCCGTCTCATCGTTGTTGGTAATCAAGCCTACCACTGTTGTGTCGTCCGCAAACTTGATGATTGAGTTGGAGGCGTGCGTGGCCACGCAGTCGTGGGTGAACAGGGAGTACAGGAGAGGGCTCAGAACGCAACCTTGTGGGGCCCCAGTGTTGAGGATCAGCGGGGAGGAGATGTTGTTGCCTACCCTCACCACCTGGGGGCGGCCCGTCAGGAAGTCCAGTACCCAGTTGCACAGGGCGGGGTCGAGACCCAGGGTCTCGAGCTTGATGACGAGCTTGGAGGGTACTATGGTGTTGAATGCCGAGCTGTAGTCGATGAACAGCATTCTCACATAGGTATTCCTCTTGTCCAGATGGGTTAGGGCAGTGTGCAGTGTGGTTGAGATTGCATCGTCTGTGGACCTATTTGGGCGGTAAGCAAATTGGAGTGGGTCTAGGGTGTCAGGTAGGGTGGAGGTGATATGGTCCTTGACTAGTCTCTCAAAGCACTTCATGATGACGGATGTGAGTGCTACGGGGCGGTAGTCATTTAGCTCAGTTACCTTAGCTTTCTTGGGAACAGGAACAATGGTGGCCCTCTTGAAGCATGTGGGAACAGCAGACTGGTATAGGGATTGATTGAATATGTCCGTAAACACACCGGCCAGCTGGTCTGCGCATGCTCTGAGGGCGCGGCTGGGGATGCCATCTGGGCCTGCAGCCTTGCGAGGGTTAACACGTTTAAATGTCTTACTCACCTCGGCTGCAGTGAAGGAGAGACCGCATGTTTTCGTTGCAGGCCGTGTCAGTGGCACTGTATTGTCCTCAAAGCGGGCAAAAAAGTTATTTAGTCTGCCTGGGAGCAAGACATCCTGGTCCGTGACTGGGCTGGGTTTCTTCCTGTAGTCCGTGATTGACTGTAGACCCTGCCACATGCCTCTTGTGTCTGAGCCGTTGAATTGAGATTCTACTTTGTCTCTGTACTGGCGCTTAGCTTGTTTGATAGCCTTGCGGAGGGAATAGCTGCACTGTTTGTATTCGGTCATGTTACCAGACACCTTGCCCTGATTAAAAGCAGTGGTTCGCGCTTTCAGTTTCACACGAATGCTGCCATCAATCCACGGTTTCTGGTTAGGGAATGTTTTAATCGTTGCTATGGGAACGACATCTTCAACGCACGTTCTAATGAACTCGCACACCGAATCAGCGTATTCGTCAATGTTGTTATCTGACGCAATACGAAACATCTCCCAGTCCACGTGATGGAAGCAGTCTTGGAGTGTGGAGTCAGCTTGGTCGGACCAGCGTTGGACAGACCTCAGCGTGGGAGCCTCTTGTTTTAGTTTCTGTCTGTAGGCAGGGATCAACAAAATGGAGTCGTGGTCAGCTTTTCCGAAAGGGGGGCGGGGCAGGGCCTTATATGCGTCGCGGAAGTTAGAGTAACAATGGTCCAAGGTCTTTCCTCCCCTGGTTGCGCAATCGATATGCTGATAAAATTTGGGGAGTCTTGTTTTCAGATTAGCCTTGTTAAAATCCCCAGCTACAATGAATGCAGCCTCCGGATAAATTGTTTCCAGTTTGCAGAGAGTTAAATAAAGTTCGTTCAGAGCCATCGATGTGTCTGCTTGGGGGGGGATAT
>NW_027260362.1:0-11250 GCF_045791955.1 Oncorhynchus clarkii lewisi
AGGGTAGTGAGGTCTGCACAACGCATCACCAGGGGCAAACTACCTGCCCTCCAGGACACCTACACCACCCGATGTCACAGGAAGGCAAAACAAATCATCAAGGACAATAACCACCCGAGCCACTGCCTGTTCACCCCGCTTCCATCACTATCTATTCTATCTATCTATTCTTTACTATCTATTGTATCTATCTATTCTTTACTATCTATTGTATCTATATATTCTTTACTATCTATCTATCGTATCTATCTATTCTTTACCATCTATCATCACTATCTATCTATTCTTTACTATCTATCGTATCTATCTATTCTTTACTATCTATTGTATCTATCTATTCTCCACTATCTATTCTATACTGTCTATTCTTTACTATCTATTCTTTACTATCTATTCTATACCATCTATTCTATACCATCTATTCTATACCATCTATTCTTTACTATCTATTGTATCTATCTATTCTTTACTATCTATTGTATCTATCTATACTACACCATCTATTCTTTACTATCTATTCTATACCATCTATTCTATCTCTATTCTTGACTATATATTCTACAATCTATTCTTTACTATCTATTCTATACCATCTATCTATTTTATACTGTCTATTCTACACTATCTATTGTATCTATCTATTCTTTACCATCTATTCTACTATCTATTCTATACTATCTATTCTACTATCTATTCTACTATCTATTCTTTACTATCTATGCTATACCAACTATTCTTTACTATCTATTCTATACCGTCTATTCTATACTGTCTATTCTATACAATCTACTCTATACCAACTATTCTTTACTATCTATTGTATCTTTCTATTCTTTACTATCTATTGTATCTATCTATTCTTTACCATCTATTGTATCTATCTATGCTATACTGTCTATTCTAGTATCTATTCTTTACCATCTATTCTACTATCTATTGTATCTTTCTATTCTTTACTATCTATTGTATATTTCTATTCTTTACTATCTATTGTATCTATTTATTCTTTACCATCTATTGTATCTATCTATTCTGTATCTATCTAGTCTTTACTATCTATTGTATCTATCTATTCTTTACTATCTATTCTATATCATCTACTCTATACCAACTATTCTTTACTATCTATTGTATCCATCTATTCTTTACAATCTATTCTATATTACCTATTCTTTACTATCTATTCTACTATCTATTCTATACCAACTATTCTTTCCTATCTATTCTATACTGTCTACTCTTTACTATCGATTCTACTATCTATTCTTTACTATCTATACTATACCATCTATTCTATACCAACTATTCTTTACTATCTATTCTATACCGTCTATTCTATACTGTATATTCTATACCATCTACTCTATACCAACTATTCTTTACTATCTATTGTATCTATCTATTCTTTACCATCTATTCTACTATCTATTGTATTTTTCTATTCTTTACTATCTATTGAATCTATCTATTCTTTACCATCTATTGTATCTATCTATTCTATACTGTCTATTCTAGTATCTATTCTTTGCTATCTATTCTTTACTATCTATTGTATCTATCTATTCTTTACCATCTATTCTACTATCTATTGTATCTATCTATTCTTTACCATCTATTGTATCTATCTATTCTATACTGTCTATTCTAGTATCTATTCTTTACTATCTACTGTATCTATCTATTCTTTACCATCTATTCTACTATCTATTGTATCTTTCTATTATTTACTATCTATTGTATCTATATATTCTTTACTATCTATTGTATCTATCTATTCTTTACCATCTTCTATACTGTCTATTCTTTACTATCTATTCTTTACTAACTATTGTATCTTTCTATTCTATACAATCTATTGTATCTATCTATTCTATACTGTCTATTCTATACTGTCTATTCTATACTATCTATTGTATCTATCTATTCTTTACTATCTATTGTATCTATCTATTCTTTACTATCTATTCTACTATCTATTCTATACTATCCATTCTTTACCATCTATTCTATACTATCTATTCTATGCTGCCTATTCTATACTATCTATTGTATCTTTCTAGTCTTTACTATCTATTGTATCTATCTATTCTTTACCATTTATTCTACTATCTATTCTTTACCATCTATTCTATACCATCTATTCTTTACTATCTATTGTATCTTTCTATTCTTTACCATCTATTGTATCTATCTATTCTATACTGTCTATTCTAGTATCTATTCTTTACTATCTATTCTTTACTATCTACTGTATCTATCTATTCTATACTGTCTATTCTATACTATCTATTGTATCTTTCTATTCTTTACTATCTATTGTATCTATCTATTCTTTACCATCTATTCTACTATCTATTGTATCGATCTATTCTTTACTATCTATACCAACTGTTCTTTACTATCTGTTGTATCTATCTATTATTTTCTATTGTATCTATCTATTCTACTATCTATTGTATGTATCTATCTTAGCCTCCTGTCACTGCTCATCAATATATTTTATATATTCTCATCCCATTCCTTTACTAGATTGTGTGTGTATTGGGTTTTGTTAGATATTAGCTTTTGTTGTGGAATTGTTAGATATTACCTGTTAGATATTACCTGTTAGATCCTGCTGCGCTGTCGGATCTAGAAGCATTTCACTACACTCACAATAACATCTGCTAACCATGTGACCAATAACATCTGCTAACCATGTGTCCAATAACATCTGCTAACCATGTGGCCAATAACATCTGCTAACCATGTGACCAATAACATCTGCTAACCATGTGACCAATAACATCTGCTAACCATGTGACCAATAACATCTGCTAACCATGTGTCCAATAACATCTGCTAACTATGTGACCAATAACATCTGCTAACCATGTGACCAATAACATCTGCTAACCATGTGACCAATAACATCTGCTAACCATGTGACCAATAACATCTGCTAACCATGTGTATGTGACCAATAACATCTGCTAACCATGTGTATGTGACCAATAACATCTGCTAACCATGTGTATGTGACCAATAAAATGTGATACCACTACTATAACCAGTCAATACCATTACTACTGTAGTCACTACCATGTCACTACCACTACTATAACCAGTCACTACCATTACTACTGCAGACACTACCACTACTATAACTATAACCAGTCACAACCATTACTACTGTAGTCACTACCATGTCACTACCACTACTATAACCAGTCATTACCACTACTATAACTAGTAACTACCACTACTATATCCAGTCACTACCACTGCTATAACCAGTCACTACCACCACTATAACTATAACCAGACACTACCACTACTATAACCAGTCACTACCACTACTATAACCAGTCACTACCATTACTATAACCAGTCACTATCACTACTATAACTATAACCAGTCACTACCACTACTATAACCAGTGTTACCACTACTATAACTATAACCAGTCACTACCACTACTACTGTAGACACTACCACTACTATAACTATAACCAGTCACTACCACTACTACTGTAGACACTACCACTATTATAACCAGTCACTACCACTACTATAACCAGTCACTACCATTACTACTGTAGACACAACCACTACTATAACCAGTCACTACCACTACTACTGTAGTCACTACCACTACTATAACCAGTCACTACCATTACTACTGTAGACACTACCACTACTATATCCAGACACTACCACTACTATATCCAGACACTACCACTACTATAATCAGTCACTACCACTACTACTGTAGACACTATCATTACTATAACCAGTCACTACCACTACTATAACCAGTCACTAGCACTACTATAACCAGTCACTACCACTACTACTGTAGTCACTACTATAACTATAACCAGTCACTACCACTACTATAACCAGTCACTACCACTACTACTGTCGACACTACCACTACTATAACCAGTCACTACCACTATTATAACCAGTGTTACCACTACTATAACTATAACCAGTCACTACCACTACTATAACTATAACCAGTCACTACTACTGTCGACACTACCACTACTATAACTATAACCAGTCACTACCACTACTACTGTAAACACTACCACTACTATAACTGTAACCAGTCACTACCACTACTATAACCAGTCACTACCACTACTATAACTATAACCAGTCACTACCACTACTATAACTATAACAAGTCACTACCACTACTATAACCAGTCACTACCACTACTATAACCAGTCACTACCACTACTATAACTATAACCAGTCACTACCACTACTATAACCAGTCACTACCACTACTATAACCAGTCACTACCACTACTATAACCAGTCACTACCACTACTATAACCAGTCACTACCACTACTATAACCAGTCACTACCACTACTATAACCAGTCACTACCACTACTATAACCAGTGTTACCACTACTATAACTATAACCAGTCACTACCACTACTATAACTATAACCAGTCACTACTACTGTCGACACTACCACTACTATAACTATAACCAGTCACTACCACTAATTTAACCAGTCACTACAACTACTACTGTAAACACTACCACTACTATAACCAGTCACTACCACTACTATAACTATAACCAGTCACTACCACTACTATAACCAGTCACTACCACTACTATAACCAGTCACTACCACTACTATAACCAGTCACTACCACTACTATAACCAGTCACTACCACTACTATAACCAGTCACTACCACTACTATAACCAGACACTACCACTACTATAACCAGACACTACCACTACTATAACCAGACACTACCACTACTATACCCAGTCACTACCATTACTATAACCAGTCACTACCACTACTATAACTATAACCAGTCACTACCACTACTATAACCAGTCACTACCACTACTACTGTAAACACTACCACTACTATAACCAGTCACTACCACTACTATAACTATAACCAGTCACTACCACTGCTATAACCAGTCACTACCACTACTATAACTATAACCAGTCACTACCACTACTATAACCAGTCACTACCACTACTATAACCAGTCACTACCACTACTATAACCAGTCACTACCACTACTATAACCAGTCACTACCACTACTATAACCAGTCACTAACACTACTATAACCAGTCACTACAACTACTATAACCAGACACTACCACTACTATACCCAGTCACTACCATTACTATAACCAGTCACTACCACTACTATAACCAGTCACTACCACTACTATAACCAGTCACTACCACTACTATACCCAGTCACTACCATTACTATAACCAGTCACTACCACTACTATAACCAGTCACTACCACTACTATAACCAGTCACTACCACTACTATAACCAGACACTACCACTACTATACCCAGTCACTACCACTACTATAACCAGACACTACCACTACTATACCCAGTCACTACCATTACTATAACCAGTCACTACCACTACTACAACCAGTCACTATCACTACTATAACTATAACCAGTCACTACCACTACTATAACCAGTCACTACCACTACTATAACTATACCCAGTCACTACCACTACTATAACCAGTCACTACCACTACTATAACCAGTCACTACCACTACTATAACCAGTCACTAACACTACTATAACCAGTCACTACCACTACTATAACCAGTCACTACCACTACTATAACCAGTCACTACCACTACTATAACCAGTCACTAACACTACTATAACCAGTCACTACAACTACTATAACCAGACACTACCACTACTATACCCAGTCACTACCATTACTATAACCAGTCACTACCACTACTACAACCAGTCACTATCACTACTATAACTATAACCAGTCACTACCACTACTATAACCAGTCACTACCACTACTATAACCAGTCACTACCACCACTATAACTATAACCAGACACTACCACTACTATAACCAGTCACTACCACTACTATAACTATAACCAGTCACTACTATACCCAGTCACTACCATTACTATAACCAGTCACTACCACTACTACAACCAGTCACTATCACTACTATAACTATAACCAGTCACTACCACTACTATAACCAGTCACTACCACTACTATAACCAGTCACTACCACCACTATAACTATAACCAGACACTACCACTACTATAACCAGTCACTACCACTACTATAACTATAACCAGTCACTACTACAACCAGTCACTACCACTACTACAACCAGTCACTACCACTACTATAACCAGTCACTACCACTACTATAACTATAACCAGTCACGACTACAACCAGTCACTACCACTACTACAACCAGTCACCACCACTACTACAACCAGTTACTACCACTACTATAACTATAACCAGTCACTACCACTACCATTATTATAACCAGTCACCACCACTACTATAACCAGTCACTACCGCTACTATAACCAGTCACTACCGCTACTATAACCAGTCACTAACATTACTAATTTAGTCACTACCACTACTATAACTATAACCAGTCACTACCACTACTATAACCAGTCACTACCACTACTATAACCAGTCACTACCACTACTATAACCAGTCACTACCACCACTATAACTATAACCAGACACTACCACTACTATAACCAGTCACTACCACTACTATAACCAGTCACTAACATTACTAATTTAGTCACTACCACTACTATAACTATAACCAGTCACTACCACTACTATAACCAGTCACTACCACTACTATAACTAGTCACTACCACTACTATAACCAGTCACTACCACCACTATAACTATAACCAGACACTACCACTACTATAACCAGTCACTAACATTACTAATTTAGTCACTACCACTACTATAACTATAACCAGTCACTACCACTACTATAACCAGTCACTACCACTACTATAACCAGTCACTACCACTACTATAACCAGTCACTACCACTACTATAACCAGACACTACCACTACTATAACCAGACACTACCACTACTATACCCAGTCACTACCATTACTATAACCAGTCACTAGCACTACTATACCCAGTCATTACCACTACTATAACCAGTCACTACCACTACTATAACCAGTCACTACCACTACTATAACCAGTCACTACCACTACTATAACCAGACACTACCACTACTATAACCAGTCACCACCACTACTATAACCAGTCACTACCGCTACTATAACCAGTCACTACCGCTACTATAACCAGTCACTAACATTACTAATTTAGTCACTACCACTACTATAACTATAACCAGTCACTACCACTACTATAACCAGTCACTACCACTACTATAACCAGTCACTACCACTACTATAACCAGTCACTACCACCACTATAACTATAACCAGACACTACCACTACTATAACCAGTCACTAACACTACTATAACCAGTCACTAACATTACTCATTTAGTCACTACCACTACTATAACTATAACCAGTCACTACCACTACTATAACCAGTCACTACCACTACTATAACCAGTCACTACCACTACTATAACCAGTCACTACCATTACTATAACCAGTCACTACCATTACTATAACCAGTCACTATCACTACTATAACTATAACCAGAAACTACCACTACTATAACCAGTGTTACCACTACTATAACTATAACCAGTCACTACCACTACTACTGTAGACACTACCACTACTATAACTATAACCAGTCACTACCACTACTACTGTAGACACTACCACTATTATAACCAGTCACTACCACTACTATAACCAGTCACTACCATTACTACTGTAGACACAACCACTACTATAACCAGTCACTACCACTACTACTGTAGTCACTACCACTACTATAACCAGTCACTACCATTACTACTGTAGACACTACCTCTACTATATCCAGACACTACCACTACTATATCCAGACACTACCACTACTATAATCAGTCACTACCACTACTACTGTAGACACTATCATTACTATAACCAGTCACTACCACTACTATAACCAGTCACTAGCACTACTATAACCAGTCACTACCACTACTACTGTAGTCACTACTATAACTATAACCAGTCACTACCACTACTATAACCAGTCACTACCACTACTACTGTCGACACTACCACTACTATAACCAGTCACTACCACTATTATAACCAGTGTTACCACTACTATAACTATAACCAGTCACTACCACTACTATAACTATAACCAGTCACTACTACTGTCGACACTACCACTACTATAACTATAACCAGTCACTACCACTACTACTGTAAACACTACCACTACTATAACTGTAACCAGTCACTACCACTACTATAACCAGTCACTACCACTACTATAACTATAACCAGTCACTACCACTACTATAACTATAACCAGTCACTACCACTACTATAACCAGTCACTACCACTACTATAACCAGTCACTACCACTACTATAACTATAACCAGTCACTACCACTACTATAACCAGTCACTACCACTACTATAACCAGTCACTACCACTACTATAACCAGTCACTACCACTACTATAACCAGTCACTACCACTACTATAACCAGTCACTACCACTACTATAACCAGTCACTACCACTACTATAACCAGTGTTACCACTACTATAACTATAACCAGTCACTACCACTACTATAACTATAACCAGTCACTACCACTAATTTAACCAGTCACTACAACTACTACTGTAAACACTACCACTACTATAACCAGTCACTACCACTACTATAACTATAACCAGTCACTACCACTACTATAACCAGTCACTACCACTACTATAACCAGTCACTACCACTACTATAACCAGTCACTACCACTACTATAACCAGACACTACCACTACTATAACCAGACACTACCACTACTATACCCAGTCACTACCATTACTATAACCAGTCACTACCACTACTATAACTATAACCAGTCACTACCACTACTATAACCAGTCACTACCACTACTACTGTAAACACTACCACTACTATAACCAGTCACTACCACTACTATAACTATAACCAGTCACTACCACTACTATAACCAGTCACTACCACTACTATAACTATAACCAGTCACTACCACTACTATAACCAGTCACTACCACTACTATAACCAGTCACTACCACTACTATAACCAGTCACTAACACTACTATAACCAGTCACTACAACTACTATAACCAGACACTACCACTACTATACCCAGTCACTACCATTACTATAACCAGTCACTACCACTACTATAACCAGTCACTACCACTACTATAACCAGTCACTACCACTACTATACCCAGTCACTACCATTACTATAACCAGTCACTACCACTACTATAACCAGTCACTACCACTACTATAACCAGTCACTACCACTACTATAACCAGACACTACCACTACTATACCCAGTCACTACCACTACTATAACCAGACACTACCACTACTATACCCAGTCACTACCATTACTATAACCAGTCACTACCACTACTACAACCAGTCACTATCACTACTATAACTATAACCAGTCACTACCACTACTATAACCAGTCACTACCACTACTATAACTATACCCAGTCACTACCACTACTATAACCAGTCACTACCACTACTATAACCAGTCACTACCACTACTATAACCAGTCACTACCACTACTATAACCAGTCACTACCACTACTATAACCAGTCACTAACACTACTATAACCAGTCACTACCACTACTATAACCAGTCACTACCACTACTATAACTATAACCAGTCACTACTACAACCAGTCACTACCACTACTACAACCAGTCACCACCACTACTACAACCAGTTACTACCACTACTATAACTATAACCAGTCACTACCACTACCATTATTATAACCAGTCACCACCACTACTATAACCAGTCACTACCGCTACTATAACCAGTCACTACCGCTACTATAACCAGTCACTAACATTACTAATTTAGTCACTACCACTACTATAACTATAACCAGTCACTACCACTACTATAACCAGTCACTACCACTACTATAACCAGTCACTACCACTACTATAACCAGTCACTACCACCACTATAACTATAACCAGACACTACCACTACTATAACCAGTCACTACCACTACTATAACCAGTCACTAACATTACTAATTTAGTCACTACCACTACTATAACTATAACCAGTCACTACCACTACTATAACCAGTCACTACCACTACTATAACCAGTCACTACCACTACTATAACCAGTCACTACCACCACTATAACTATAACCAGACACTACCACTACTATAACCAGTCACTAACATTACTAATTTAGTCACTACCACTACTATAACTATAACCAGTCACTACCACTACTATAACCAGTCACTACCACTACTATAACCAGTCACTACCACTACTATAACCAGTCACTACCACTACTATAACCAGACACTACCACTACTATAACCAGACACTACCACTACTATACCCAGTCACTACCATTACTATAACCAGTCACTAGCACTACTATACCCAGTCATTACCACTACTATAACCAGTCACTACCACTACTATAACCAGTCACTACCACTACTATAACCAGTCACTACCACTACTATAACCAGACACTACCACTACTATAACCAGTCACCACCACTACTATAACCAGTCACTACCGCTACTATAACCAGTCACTACCGCTACTATAACCAGTCACTAACATTACTAATTTAGTCACTACCACTACTATAACTATAACCAGTCACTACCACTACTATAACCAGTCACTACCACTACTATAACCAGTCACGACCACTACTATAACCAGTCACTACCACCACTATAACTATAACCAGACACTACCACTACTATAACCAGTCACTAACACTACTATAACCAGTCACTAACATTACTCATTTAGTCACTACCACTACTATAACTATAACCAGTCACTACCACTACTATAACCAGTCACTACCACTACTATAACCAGTCACTACCACTACTATAACCAGTCACTACCACTACTATAACCAGTCACTACCACTACTATAACTATAACCAGTCACTACCACTACTATAACCAGTCACTACCACTACTATAACCAGTCACTACCACTACTATAACCAGTCACTACCACTACTATAACTATAACCAGTCACTACCACTACTATAACCAGACACTACCACTACTATAACCAGACACTACCACTACTATACCCAGTCACTACCATTACTATAACCAGTCACTACCACTACTATACCCAGTCACTACCACTACTATAACCAGTCACTACCACTACTATAACCAGTCACTACCACTACTA